>NC_092504.1:85419979-85723010 GCF_047511675.1 Marmota flaviventris
CTTCCTTTTACAATTCAGTAACTTAAAATGGAGTACTCAAACTGTCATTTGAAGTATATTTACATCTGTTCAGGGGTCACCTTTACTTTAACATGGAGGCACTTGCTGTGACATGATAAAATAAGTGCTTCCATGTTTGAGTGTGGTGGTTCCTACATAATCTGCACATACAGAAACCAGCTTGAATTAGGTATGGGACTACAGGCCATCACTGTTGCTAACATGCAACTCTGTTGAATATAAACTGGAATTGCACTTTAGCAATGGTGATGGAGTGTTGGTCTGTTCACACTAGGAAATTACTTACTTGGACAGTACTCTCAGTGGTATAACTTCTTCACCCATTTTATGTCTCTCTTTATGTTTTTTCTTATGCTTTCTCTTTGTTTTTAGAGAACCATCTTTTATGTCTCCACCATCCTTTTCCTCTTCTGTAGAGAATTCTAAGTCTAGAGAAATGTAAACGGATTTGTAACTGTAAATGTATTTGAAACAGGTTTCCATTGAATCTAAACGCAAACAGATTTCAGCATATCTGATTGTAAACTTAATACCTCTGTTTTCTTTTGAAACTTCAGAAGCTTCTTTTATAATGTCTTTTTGAGCCATTTTCTTCAGTTTAGATTTGGGAGCTAAGCACTCTGCATCTCCAGAACTGCTTCTCTTCCTCTTCCCTGTTTTGCCTTCAGGTAAGCTGGATACTTCTCTTTCCCTTTTCTTTTTTTTCTTTGTGGGCTGCTTTTGAGGTTCAGGTGTTTCTGTTTCAGAGCCCTCGGATGTTGTCCTTGACCTTTTTATCTTAGAGATACTCTCATTGTTTGTGTCCATATTTAACTCTTTTGCTTGCACATTGTCTTCCTTCTTAATTCGGCCCTTCTTCTTCTTTTTCTTTTTCTTTTCTTCTGTAAATAAAAGTAAAGTATAAAAGTAATGTGACATGTAACATTATACTTTTGATGAACTTTAAATTACTCACCAGCTACTCTTAAACCTGGAATAGGCTTATTTTTCACTGTCTTGGGAAATATGCCCGGTTTTCTTGGTGCTTCTTCTGGGGGGTTGTTAAGAAACTGAAATTTAAAAATTAATAAAATAATTGTAAATGTAATTTATTTTTTGCAACAACATTAAATTTGCTTTTTCTGTTTCTCCTTAGGGTTTGGACCTACCTACCTCAATAGCTTTTGCTGCTTGCTCTTTTGTTTCAAATTCCACAAAGGCAAATCCCTTTGGATCTCCAGTAGATTTATAATGTGGTATACTTATATAAACCACATTGCCACATTTCCCAAATACTCTTTCAATCCAGCTGTGATTAACATTTTTGGGAAGTAACTCCTGTGATAATAAAAAGGCTTTCAAATTCTATACCTTTAACATGAATGTTAAAATAAAAGTCCTTCTGTGTACTCCCCTTAATAAAAGTCTTACCACATATACAGTGCGCTCATCCTCATCCTTTGGTCGTTCACCGAGAGGTTTTTTTCTTCTGATTCTGGTGCCTTCTAAGTCCAGCTTTAAAAGGAATACATTTAATTTAATAAAAATTGCTATGGGAATTCATAACAATTCAATAAATTTTAATTTTTTACCTCGACAACAGCGGAACTTTTCAGTGCTCTGGCAATTAACTTCCCATCTGTAGTCAACTTTTTCATTTTGTTAAAAGACACCAGAAGTGATATATCAACATCTAGACAGAAAGTAGAATAAGCATATTTCCCTCTTTATACACACAATGGACATTTGCGAATGGTGGGTCACATGTTATGTGACCTGGGTGATAATTGGGAGCCTTTGTGGGAATTTAGGTAATAGAAACAGAAACTTACATCCATCTCTAGATTTTTCTATTTGCTCTCGAAGAAATCTATCCTTGTGAAGATTTGCATCCCCAAACCAGAAGTCCACTTGCTTAGCAATATCTGCAAGCACCTGTTTCACCCGAGACCGTTTCTTTTTCTCTACATCTTTTTTTTTCTCAGCGCTTTCTTCCATTATCTTTTGATTTCCACTGTCTGTTTCCATATCTGAAGACAAAAAAGTAAAATGTATATTATATATAGTCTTTGCCTGGTACTGAGCATTGAACCCAGGGCCTTGCACATAATGTACCTCCTGTATTCCTTTTAAACTGCAGAAACATCAACACAGTGGGGTTGTGTTCAGTGGTAGCGCATGTGTGAAGCATTGGGTTTTTAATTAGTAAGATGCGTCCGCCGAAAACTGTCAGTGGATGCAAGTGCAAGATTCACAAGTAACTCCAAATATAAATTTGATTCTTGACTTTTACCAATTACTGCTTTCTAGAAGTAGAATATTTCTTGGGAGGCAATTCCCTCATGCTTCTGTTCCTTTGCTTTCCTCACTTGTTGTTCTGAGGATTGAACCCAGATGTTCTTTATCACTGAGCCACATCCCCCAGCCCTTTTTATTTAGACACAGGTTCTGGCTAACTTGCTTGGAGCCTCTCTAACTGTTGAGGCTGGCTTTGAACTTACAATCTTCCTGATTTTAGCTATTCTAAAACTTAGACCCTGGGTCTATTGAACTTGTTGTTTTCTCTGAAACATATCTCCTGAAATAAGATAGCGAGCTCTCTTACCTCTCTGTCTTTATTCAAAAGTCACTTCTGTGAGGTCTCCTCTGGCAATCATATTTAAAAAGCAAATTTCTGGACAGATATTTGATATTTCCTCTGCCTTATTTTTCTCTAGTTCTTATCACCTTCTAACATTACTATGTGATTTTTTTTTTTCTTTTTCTTTTTTGTACCAGGAGTTGAACCCAGGGGAGCTTAATCACTGAGCTGCATTCCCCAGCCCCCTTCTTTTGTATTTTATTTAGAGACAGGGTCTTGCTAATTTGCTTAGGGCCTCACTACATTGCTGAAGCTAGTCTTGAACTTGAGATACAGCTGCCTTAGCCTCCTGAGCCACTGGGCTTACAGGTGTACGTCACTCTGCCTGGCTTAATTTTTCTTTATTCTTTATCCTACCATTTTTCTTGTATTACTAGGGATTGCACCCTGGGGGCACTCTATCACCAAGCTATATCCCAAGCTCTTCTTTATTTAAAGACAGAGTCTTGCTAAATTGCCCAGGCTGCCCTGAACTTGCTGTTCTACTGCCCCAGTGTCTTCTACTGAGTCACTGGGATTACAGGCCCTGCTTTTTATTTATTTATTTTTTATCCTTCTAAAATGTAGGATTAATGAAATAAGAGATTTCTCTTTTTTTCCCCCCGTTGCTCAGATTTTTGGGGGCTGGTAATGAAACCCAGGGCCTTCACTGTGCTAGGCAAATGTTCTACCACTGAGGTAAATCCCCAGCTGTGACTGTTTTGTTTATGGAGTCATCCCCATCCCTGGCTATTTAGTCACTCAAACATTTGTTGAACAAATTGCAAATTGTATATAAAATCTGTTGAATGAACTGAATCACCAGAGGTACATACAAATATATATATATATATATATATATATACATATATATATATATGTATGAGTGCATTATCAAAAGATTAAAAATCAAGCCTGGGCTGATGCAGGCCTGCCTGAAAATAATCTCAGTCTCATATTAGAAAATAGAAGGGTGAAAACAAATGGGATTAGTTGTAAATGTCTGTTCTGTTATACCTGGGTTGGAGAACCTATAATATAAGCATGCAGGCCTTGGGCCTAGGTGACCAGAATGCCATAAAAGATTGTTAGGCAACATGGGCAAAATGAGCTAAAGCTTTTTACCTGTGAAGGTGGCCTACATACACCTTAACACTTACCTAGGGAAGTCAGGCATACCTGTTGGGGAGGGGCAAAAAAATACAGAAGTTTTATACAAAGTAGGGTCACACCATTTGTGCTATCATATATATACCTAGGGTAATGATGTCCATCTCATTCCACCATATTTCCTATCTCCATACCCCCAGAAATGAAAAATTGTGGTCCATTTGTGTACAATGAGTCAAAGAACATTCTGTCATCTATATTGGATTAGAATTAAAAAAAAAAAGAAAAAAGAAATTCTAAGAAAATACTTGAAAAACAAAAACAAAAGTTTTGAGTAACTGCTGTATTCAGGTAAATGCTAGGTCTGAGCCTCTGCATGAGATGAAGCTGTTGTACCTACTCTATCTTTTGCTATGTATCCTTCTTTAAAGCTAAGTAAATATAGTATTAGATTAAAGCCTATTTGTGTCTCCTGAGTCTGAGTGCCTACTAGAATCAGGTACAGTGATGCTGCAGATAGTAACAGAAATGATTAATGTGTTTTAAGTTGATATTCAGTAAGGGGATGCAAAGTTCTTCATGCATTTAACCTCAAATCTCTAACTAAACATACATTCTTACCATTGGCAACAGAAGAGAATTTTGGCATTTTTCAGAGTAGACTTCAGCTGATCAGCCATGTATCAATTTTAAAAAGATAAAAGTAATGAAACATTTAGTTTATGCTAGCTTAAAACATAAAATGCAGCTGTACATATAAATTAATAATTAGAAAAATAAGAAATGTCATTTAGCATTGCATAACCACATGCTCATCTCATACTCTCACTTTAATCCCTCTTGGCAGGCTTTCCTTCCTACCATGCAGGTGAAACTGTAAAGTTATCAGTGAATTCCATTGTTTATTTGATTTCTCAGCAAGATTTGGAGCTAGAAACTCCTGCTTTGAAAATACTTTATTCATGTGGCTTCCAAGAAAGTTTTCTTTTACTAGAATGTGTTATACTTATACATGCTGCCTATGACTGGACTGAGTCTTGTGCTCCTTTCTTATCTACTCATTCATTCTTCGAGGCTTTAAGCTTTTGGGGTTTATTTCACAAGTTATATATTCTCTTATCAGCTCCATGTTCCAATCTTACACTATCCACTTATGACTTCCAATTGCTTACCCAGAGAATATCTCAAATTTAATATGAGACAAAAAGAAATCTTGAAGTTTACACAAACACTTTCTTGTCCTAGTTTTCCCCATCTCAGAAACACCATATAAAAATTGTTGTGGGCAAAAACATGACAGTGATCCTTAACTCTGCTCTTCCTCATACTCTACAGTCAATTCATCAGCACTTCCATTAGCTCTACCTTTAAAATACATTCTGAACGTGAATTCTTCTCATTTCCTCCTTCATAACCACCTGGTCCAAGCTACTATCATGTCTTGTCTGAACTGCAAGATCCTCTTAACTGGTTTAAAGTTGCTTTTACTCTTCTTTCCTTATAACTAATTTTCCAGATAGAATAGTAATTTAAGAATGCAAATCAGATCAGGCAATTCTTTTTTGGGGGGAGGGTACAGGGGATTGAACTCAGGGGTACTCAACCACTGAGCCATATCCCCAGCCTTATTTTGTATTTTATTTACAGACAGGGTCTCACTGAATTGTTTAGCATCTCACTGGTGCCGAGGCTGGCTTTGAACTCTGGATATTCCTGCCTCAGCCTCCCAAGCAGCTGGGATTACAGGCATGCACGACTGAATCAGGCAATTCTTTGTACAAACTTCTCCAAAGATTTGCTTGTTACATTCAAAATTAAAAAGCCCTACTGTTTACAAGGCCCTATGTGATCCCACCGGAGGATCTCTAACTTCTACAATTCCTTTCAGCAGGATCACTCTGATTATAACACCATTTCTAGATGTCTTAAACATGCTATGGCCATTCCTACTTCAAGGGCTCTCCTTTTTCTGCTCTCTACCTTCCCTGACACATCTGTATGGATTACTTCCTTTTTTACTCAGATGTCTGTGAATGTCACTATCTTAGACTTTCTTTCTTTTCTTTTTTTTTTCCAATATTTTTTAGTTGTAGATGGACACAATATCCTTACCTGTTTATTTTTATGTAGTGCTGAGATTCGAACCCAGTGCCTCATGCATGGAAGGCAAAAGAGATCTACCACTGAGCTACAACCCCAGTCCCGAGACTTTCTTTTTTTATCCAATCTAAAAATTCCCTATCAGAGCACAATTCACACTAGTCAAACTATGGAACAGGCAGAGAATGTGGTATATATACACAATGGAGTTTTATTCAGCCATAAAGAAAAATGAAATTATATAATTTGCAGGACAATGGATGGGACTACTGACCATTATGTTAAGTGAAATAAAAGTTGAGCATGGTATGTTTTCTCTTACATGTAGAAGGTGGAGAGGAAAAAGGACAAGAAAAGTACGGGGAAGAGTAGGCATCTCATGAAAATCAAAGGGAGAGCAGTAGAGGAAAGGGACCAAGAAATGGAAGGTAGGGAGGGGGGACATCCCGGGGACTGATATTGGCCAAATTATAGGTTATATTATGTAATTTTTGCATGTATGAATATGTAACAAATCCCATCATTATATACAAGTATAATGCACCAATAAAAAATGTGGAAGAGGGGCTGGGGTTGTGGTTCAGTGGTAGAGCACTTGCCTAGCATGTGTGAGAACTGAGTTTGATTCTCAGCACCACACATAAATAAATAAAGGTCCATTGACAACTAACAAAATTTAAAAACAAATGTGGAAGAAAAAAATGAACTCCCCTTCAATCTGAAAGCTATCAACCCACCAGTCACTATTTTCTATATATTCTCTTATGTTACCTGGAATTATAATTTTATTGTCTATCTACCCTACTAGAATGTAGACATTATAAGGGTTGGGACTTTACCTTGATCACTACCTAAGAATTTGTTGAATAAATAAATATATTTAAAAGTATCAGGCTGGGATGTAGCTCAGTGGCAAAGTCTGCCTTGCATTTGCAAAGCCTGGGTTCGACTGCCAGTTCCAAAAAAGACAAAGACAAAAACAAAAACAAAACACCAAAATTACCTGTAAAGTGAAGTATTTCAAATTCTTTTGTAAGGTGCTAGGATAGAAATATAATACAAAAGGCTATGCTTATCATTGAGGGAAGCTCCACATTACAAAGGGCTAGCTGCCTACTCTCCATTTCCTTTCCTGATGGAAGCCTACCATCTAAGGAATAGTGGATAGAACTACAAAAGCACAGAAAGTCACAATTCTCCCAGAAACCATATTTCTTGTATCATAGCCCAGAGACCCTCCTTCATTCTTCTAAGGATTCAGATGATGAAATATACCTTTCATTTAGGGAAGATATGGATTAAACAGAAAGCAAAGTAAGATGATTAAAGAAAAAAATCATACCTAAACAAGGTTGTAAGGATTAGTCAAAATTTCATAAAGAACATCAAACTGCTGCTATAAAAAACATTCAATAACATATAACCACATTATTTACCAATCTATCACATTCAATTTAATCTTTGAAAGAGCTCTCATTTCCAGTGTTTTCCACAACTATTGTCACTAGAATATGGCAACAATTTATAAACTACTGGAAATCATCCATTCTTCATAGAAAACTATGTGCAACTTGCCCAAAACATGGATAGGGTTCTGTGATGCTGATGTCAAAATTTGCCACTTCAGTCTGGCGCAATAGCACACGCCTGTAATCCCAGCAGCTCCAGAGGCTGTGATAGGAGGATGGAGAGTTCAAAGCCAGCCTGAGCGATAGAGAGGCGCTAAGCAACTCAGTAGAGACCCTGTCTCTAAATAAAATACAAAATAGGGTTGGGGATGTGGCTCAGAGATTTCAAGCCCCTGAGTTTAATCCCTGGTACCAAAAACACAACAAAACAAAACAAACAAACTTGCAACTTCAGAAATTCCTTATCACTTCTCAGTAACATAATTTATATTTAAAAAATATAAGTAAACCAGTAGTCTAACTGGCTTTTAAACATGAGCTTTGAACAAAGATTATAAGTTATTGTGTAACAATGTCAGTTACTTTAAACACACTGTTCTAAATACACACAATCCTATCAGGTAGTTTCTTCCATCCTCTTTTAATGGAGGCTGAAAGGTTAAGGAACTTGGCTTTTTAAAGATGGCAATGTTAATGTGTCGTGTTATATTTGAGTCTCACATTGCCTACTTTTTAGTAAAACCTGAAATTTGCCATCATACATGGTATTTTCTGATCTATATAGATTCTTAACCTTAATTCTGTGGAACTTTAGGTGTGTTTCAAGAGTTCTTATGAATCCATGAAATTGCTAAATAATAAATTTTAAAGGAAGGGTAAATCATGATGCTTGTACAAATATAACATGAATACCTGGTAGAGCTTTTACTTAGTTAATGAGAGAAACTTACATGCTACAAAGCAACTCAATGAAGAATTAAAAAAGCAATTAGGAATGTGAAGAAAGAATTACTGAATGGGAGAAAATCTTTGCTAACTACTCTTCTGACTGGGGATTAATATTCAGAATATATAAAGAACTCAAAAAACTAAGCAACCACCCTCTAAAATAAGGGTATTGTGTCCAACTACAACTAAAAAAATAATTATATAAAAATAAAAGAAATATAAATGGTCCAGAAATATGCAAAACAAAATGTTCACCAATTTTAACAACTTGGGAAATGCAAATAAAAAACTACCCTGATATTTCATCATACTCCAGTCAGAATGGCAGCCATTAAAAATACAAACAATAGGGCTGGGGCTGGGGCTCAACCCTAGAGCCTTGCCTGACATGTGTGAGGCACTGGGTTCGATTCTCAGCACCACATATAAATAAATGAATAAAATAAAGGTCTATCAACTTAAAAAAAAAAAGAATACAAACAATAATAATGCTGGACAGAGGTGGTGAAAAATACTTTAAACTGTTGGTGGAATGTAAATTAGACAACTACTGTGGAAATCAGTATGGTGATTCCTCAGAACTCTAGAAATGGAACCCCATATACCATTCATGGATGTTTATCCAAAAGAATTAGAGTCAGCATATTATAGTGATACATGCACACTCATGTTTATAGCAGGACAATTCACAATAGCCAAACTATGGAACCAGCCTAGAGGTATTCATCAATGGATGAATGAATAAAGAAAATATGGTATATATATACACAATGGGGTTTTATTTAGACATAAATAATTATGAAATTATGTCATTTGAAGAAAATGGATGGAAGTTGAAAACATTATGTTAAGTGAAACTAGTCAAACTCAGAAGGTCAAGGGTCATACATTCTCTCCTTTGTGGAAGTTAGAGTGGAAAAAGGAAAAGTGTGTCTGTGTGTTCTTATGAATACTGAAGACCAATAGAGTAGAGGACAGGAACCAGAGGGAGGGAGAAGGGGAGGAAATGGAGATATACTGGGACACAATAAAGGTCAAATTAAACTGCTATGTGGTATGCATGTATGAATATGCTAACAATGAATTCTCCAATATGTATAATTATAATACACCAATGGAAAATATGAGAGGAAACAAGAGCCTTTATTGCTTAGGACCCCCTCCCCCCCAAAAAAACCCCTCAAAAACCTAACCAAATCAAAAAACCAAACACCCATACAGGTACATTAAAATGAATATTAACATATACAAGCAGAGGCAATTACTAATGGTATCCTTGACTAAACCCAATTTCCATTTTTATGGTTCTCTACAAGTTACACAGTTGTAAAATTACTCAATGACAATGAAAGGCATAGTATTTGGACCAGTGAAGTTGATAGGCTTTTTTCTTTTTGCCAAAAATCAGCCAAAAATTTTTTTTCCTTATGAAATTCTACACAAAAAGTTTTTTTCAAAGACACATTTTCCTGGGACGCTCATCAATAACTTTTTTCCTGGTTTTCAAAACAACGCGTGTGCCAAAAAGGGTCAAGAATCACTGTTCTAGTCAAAGCCGATTCAGTGGTAACAAAAACACTTTAGTGGCCTGTGTCTTTGCCTTGAATGAGTCTTCCAGCCTAAGGTGTTTTCTAAATCCCTATTCAATTTCCAAAGCTGTTTAAATGCCGTCTTACTCTTGTGGCCCACTACGTCTTTCCTCATCTCCTCCTCATTTGTTTTCCCTATGTAATTCTACCAAAGGATTCAGTACACTCTATCATTATTACTTGTTAGCTCTTTTCTTCACCTCTCCGAAGACAGGGACTAGAAATTTCGAAAAGAAGTCACACGCCCCCAAGTCCTCATATTTGCTATCCTTTGGCAGCCAAAAGTCAACTCCAGCGTCCGCAAATAAGTCACTTTCCCTATTGCTCCTCTCGCCACCCGTACTTCCGCAGAGACGCCGCCAAATGTGGGGCGTGCCCCAACCCTCCCAACGCCAGTCACTGCGCGCCCCCATAGCTCGAAAACGGGAACTACGTGGGCCGCCACAGGACTTCTGCGCGTGCGCACAGGGTACAAGGCCAAGCGAACTGATGGGAGGGGGCGGGGTAGGAAGGAGACAGATGATACAATAGACGGCATGAAAAAGGACTGACAGGAATTTAGACTTCACCCAACCTGAGCGCCCTAAACGCCACCTGTCACTTACTCGGATCAATTCCCCAAATACAGGGTCAGAGACTGCGTCCTTCAGCCCTTTCCGTCTCCAGAGCCTTAAAGTCGTGGTTATTTCGCGTCATATGACGAGCGACACCGTTCTCGCGTCCCCCCGCCGGAGGCCGTGAGTCCGTCGCAGACGTCACGGGTGACGGCTGCTTCCAAGGAGGTGGGGCTTCAGGAAGCACGGCCAGCTGAGGAGGCGCGAAGCCAATGAAGAATTTGATTGGCCGATTGAAAACGGCAGTTCAGGCTGAGACGGTGGTGGGCGGGCTAAGGACTGGGTCCTCAGCTGGTGCGGTCCCAGGTTAGTGACGTCACACTCGTTCGCGGGAGAAATTCGAAAGTGGATTTTGTGCAATGGGACAGGTGAAATGAAGTGTTTCTTGGGGTTCCCGGGGAATGAAGGGTGGACAGGCAGGGGAATTTGAACGATGAGGGGCGAGGCAGAAGCAGATCGGGAAGTTGTTGTTTGAAAACCAAGATTGAAGTGGTAGTCGACACAGCTTGTTTCAACTACCAATAATCTGTGCCTCATCTTCATCTCTTTGCTAGGCCCTGCTTTGCAATTCTGGTCCTTAGTATGAGGATCAGAGAGAGTTTTTCTCTTTGATTTTAGGACTGCCAAAAGATCAAGTGACCAAGTTTTCATTGTCAATTTGGCGACACAGGAATTTTTTTTCATAGTAGTCTTGGCTAATGAAATGTATGGATTTGTTGTTGTTATTTGGAATGTTAATTTTCTTATTTTTTGTGTGTGTTGGGGATTGAACCCAGGGCCGATCTACCCCAGGGCTACATCCCCAGCCTTTTTATTTTAATGAGGTAGGGTCTCACTAAGTTGCCCTGACAGGCCTCCAATTTGGGATGATCCTTCTGCCTTAGTTTCCTGAGCTGCTGAGATTGCAAGGCTTGCGCCCCCAGCTGGGATAGTTTCTTAACAGAAATCTTGTCTTTCCGTTGAGTTCCTGATTCTGAAACTTTTCAGCCTGAATTACTTAGAGGCCCACATTTAGGTTTGGAAAATCCTGCTTGTTCATAAACAAAAAGCCCCCAAAACATCTCGTCATAATAGGAAGAATGGTCCATATTTTACTAAGAACATGGATATGTAATTTTGTATATATAGCAGCACAAAAATGTATATTTATATGTATGAGCATATTTAATTGTCAGAGAACATCTGTAGTTTCCACAGCAACTTTAAAAACTTTTCAGATTAATCTTTCACCTACTAGAGGATGGTCAACAGTTGAATTGTCTGAACAATTTGGACAGATTAACACTTTGAGAAAATATTTTACCCTTGTATCTCACTTGAATATAATGCTGTTGGCTAAAACCATTTTTTTTTTGTTCCCCCAGTTTGATGGTAAGATAAGAAAGGAGGGCCTGGGACTGTAGCTCAGTGATGGAGCACTTTCCTAGCATGCTCAAGGTTTTGGGTTGTATCTTTAGCATTGCAAAAAAAGAAAAAAAGCAAAAAAGAAAAAAAAAGCAAGTTAAGGTTGTTGACCCTCATTGAATATAAGTATAAGGACTCTTCTAAATATTTTAAAATCCAGTTAGCTTTTCTTTTAGGTTTAATCCCATAATCTAATTTACCTTGTTAGAGAATTTGAATCGTCACAATTTCTTTTTTATTCTCTTTAATTTTTTTTTCATTTTATATATACATGACAGTATATATTTTGACATATTTATACAAACATGGAGAATATTTATTCAAATTTAAGAATAAATTCCACCTGGGCTTGGTGGTGCATACCTATAATCCCAGTGACTTGGGAGGTTGAGGAGAAGGATACCACATTCTAGCCTTATCTCAGTAACTTAGTGAGGCCCTAAGCAGCTTAGCAAGATCCTGTCTCAAAGTAAAAATTAAAAAGGGCTGGGGATATAGTTCAGTGGTAGAGCATCCCTGGGTTCAATGTCCAGCACTGGGGAGAAAAAAATCCCAGAAGTATTAACTTTAACTTAGGAAAATAGTAGGGAATTTATTTTGCAATACTGGGGAATTTCTAGTATAATAGCATAAAAGTAATCCTAAAAGAGTGAATATTAAATTCCTAATATGTAAATCATGATGATAATGCTTACTTTTTTTGGTGCACAGAAGATTTCATGAATGCTAAGTTAGTCATTGTCCTACCTCTTGTATCTAATGTTTGGGATGATGAGACTGATAAATTTATGTAAGGTTTAGTCTAATTCCTGCCTAAAACATGTAGGTAGTTAATAAATAGTTATATAAGTTAGTATTTATGAGTTTGAGCACCAATGTTTACACATTTTTGTGTGTGTTTTTTATTAACGAAAGTATTTAAATTAGATATATATGACAGAATGCATTTTGATTCATTGTACACAATTGGAACACAACTTTTCATTTCTCTGGTTGTACTTGATGTACACAATTTTGTTTTGAATTCTAAATGTGCCATTTATAATGTTGGGCAAGTTACTCAATTATTATGTCTTTCAGTTTCTTTGTTAAATGGATACAGAAATAGTATCTATATCATAAGGCTGTACACATTTAAAGCATTTTAACAGTGTCTAGCATATAATTATACTGAATAATAATAGCTATTATTAAAGAGTTCAATATTAATAACTGCTATATACTAACTGCTGCATGCACTGTATTCATACTGTGTATTTTATCATCTGTATACATATAATATACAGCTTCTCGTGGTGGGAGCAAGTTGCTCCAAAACCACCAGGGATATGTTTCTCTGAATTTTTTTTTTTTTTAAGACACAATGTCTTTATTTTACTTATTTTTATGTGGTGCTGAGGATTGAACCTAGTGCCTCACATGCATGAGGCAAGCGCTCTACCGCTGAGCTATAACCCCAGCCCTCTCTGAATCTTAAATTTTGTTAGCATACTTAGATATGTAGTAATTCCTGTGGGCTGAAGGAAAGGGGTATAAAAGAAGTTGCTGTAAGGAAAGAACTGAACAAAGGAAATAAAGAAGGTGCTAGGAGAGGCAGCTGAACATTAACTCAGATTTATTTTGGACAGACCTGCCGGTGGGATTCCAGGGGGAGGATCAAACCCATCTTATAGCCTACAGAAGTTATAGAGTAGTGAGGGAATGGGGAAATTTTTGTGACTAGGCCATTGCTTAGGGGTTGTCAGGGAAGGGTCCTTTTGGTCATCACCTTCATTCTTTGTGGTAGACCCTAGTCCATGTATAACAAGGTATTATCTTAAGATTTCAGTCCCAGATAACGATTCCCTTTTTTGTGTAATGATGGAGTATTGTTTGGGGGTTAGGTTAGGCTGGGTCAGAGTTGCTGTGGGGTGATCATTTTTCTAAGAGGGAGGATATGTTTCAAAATGGCGTTGTCCTGGGGAGAATGGAAGAACTTTGATTGCGCAAAGGGGAGGGAAAGGAAGGAAAGAGGGATGGTGGAGGCAGGAAAGATGGTGGAATGAGATGGACGTCATTGCCCTAGGTACTTGAATGACTGCACATATGGTGCGATTCTACATCATATACAACCAGAGAAATGATAAGTTGTGAACCATTTGTGTACAATGAATCGAAATGCATTTTGATGTCATGTATAACTAAGTAAAACAAATGAAAAATCAAACAACAAAACCCAAAATGGTGTTGCCCAAGTCAAGTTCTCCCTAACAAACATATTTCTGAAAGTTAGGGTTAGTGGGTCCTTTCCTGTGACCTGTCTCCTGAGGCAAGTATGCATATCCCATTGGCCTACCTCTTATGCCATCCTTTCTCAGCAACTAGAGTGATCTTTGTGAAATCCAAGTTAGATTATGTCATTTTATTTTTTAAAAAACTGCTGTATCTTCTGCTGTCTTCAATAAAAGTCCAGACACGTTGGCATAACATAGAAAGTTCTCTGAATCCAGCCTGTTCTCTCAACACTTACTCTAGCACTTTTCTCTTTAGACTACCCGGAGTTTTCTGATCAGGCTTGCCCTTATACATCTTGTTTCCTGTTGGGAAGATCTTCACTGCCATTTTTCCTTGGTTAATGATTATTTCAGCTTATATCTTAGACATCCCTTCCTTCAGGAAACTATTTAATATTTTAGACCAAGTTGCACACTCTTTCTGTCCTAATTCCTATTGCATTTTATTCTATTTTTTTTTTTTTTTTAATCACTCAGCTTTAGTGAAAATTTCTTGAGATCAGGGATAGCATTTCATTAATTTAATAGCAATCTAGACAATGAATGGCACTTAGTAAGCTTTGAATAAATATACCCAATTTACAAATAATATGTAGGTGGCATATTTTATGTATGGAAGGGAAGAACTGAATCCAGAATCACAAATTTGTTTTATTGAATCCCTCTATTTTAGGACCGTATTCTCAAACTTGAGCATGCATTACCACCACTTAGAGGGCTTGCAAAAGTATAGACTGTTGGGCCCTCACCCTAGACTTTCTGACTTAATAGGTCAAGAGTGGGATCTGAAGGCAGATGCAGTGGGGCATGTCTATAATCCCAGCTGCTTGTTAGGCTGAAACTAGGAGGGTCACAAGTTTGAGGCCAGCCTGGGCAATTTAGTGAGATCCTGTCTCAAGAAATAAAAAGGGCTGGGAGGGACTAGGGTTGTGGCTCAGTGGTAGAGCGCTTGCCTAGCACATGTGAGGCAATGGGTTTGATCTTCAACACCACGTAAAAAAATAAATTAATTAAATAAAGATATAAAAAATACAATAATATTAAGAAAAAGTCTGGGAATGTAGCTCAGTAATAGGACATGCCTGGATTCAAACTCTAGTACTTAAAAAAAAAAAAAGTGAGACCTGAGAATATTCATTTCTAATTCCTACGTAATGTTACTGGTCCAGAGAGCATACCTTTTGGAAACACTTCCTTCGACATCTCTATTTCTTCAGTTCACCATTAGTTATTTGTTTTTGCAGTACTGGGGGTTGAACCCAGGGCCTTGCACATTATGCAAGCACTCTACCACTTAGCTACATCCCCAGCTCTTTCATAAAATTCTATTATTATTATTATTATTGGCAGAGATTGAACCCAGGGATACTATACCATTGAACCACATCCCCAGCCGTTTTTATTTTATTTTTTTAAATTTTGAGAAAGGGTCTTACTAAGTTGCTGAGGCTGGCTTTGAACTTGAGATCGTCCTGCCTCAGCTTCCCAAACTGTTGGGATTACAGTTGTGCATCACCATGCCTGGCTCATAAAATTTTATATCAGTGGTAGAGCATTTGCCTGGCATGCGTGACGCCCTGGGTTCGATTCTCAGTGTCTCATATAAATAAATAAAAATAATAGGTCCATTGACAACTAAAAAATATTTTTAAAAAATATTATTTTGAGGCAGGATCCTGCCAAATTGGCAATGCAAGCCTTGAACTTTTAATTCTCCTGCCTTGGGGCTGGGATTGTAGCTCAGTGGTAGAGTGGTTGCCTAGCATGTGTGAAGCACTCGGTTCGATCCTCAGCACTTCATTACCACTAAAAATATTAAAACAATGATTAAAAAAATCTTAATTCTCTTGCCTTAGCTCTTGGAGTATTTAGAATTACAAGCATGCACTACATCCAGCTCCATCAGTGATTTCGTTTTCCAAATTTGCCAACATGATTTCATCCAGTAAAACAGAGTAGCTATAGTATCTTCTGCAGCAATATTGAAGATTTTCCTTGCAGAAGTATTATATAATATATATTTGGTCCAAGGATACTCAGTTATATTGACCTTAATGTGCAGTCAGGCCTCCATATCCATGGTTCTATCTCTGTAAATTTAACCAAATGCACACTGAAAATATTCAGAAAAAATTGCATTTCTATTGAATATGTATGGACTGTTTTTATAAACAATACAGTTTAACAACTATTTGCATGTTATTTATATTGTTTTAAGTATTATAGTAATCTAGAGATGACTTAAAATATATGGGTGGATGGGCGGATGTGCATAGGTTATATGCAAAATCTATACCATTTTATATAAGGTACTTAAGCACTTACAGATTTTGGTATCTGTGGCAGGGGCGGGGGAGGGGGTCCCCGGAATCAGTGGCAACTGGACACTGAGGGCAAATTGTAAAAGGAAAAATTTAAAACACAAGGGGGCCATCTTGTGGTGACTGTAGCAATTCAGAAAATTTCACAAAAGGTATCAGGCTATGAGGAAACTCTTTATGTGGAAAGAAAAATCCATTTCTAGATAGACATTATATCAGGAGTACTGTTTGTAAACTCTTATAATTAAGATATAAAGCAATGTTTATATGTTCTACTTCATTTTCTCTATTTGGCAGATCCTTTTTTTATTTTTATTTTTTGGTACTGGGCATTGAACACAGGGGCACTCTACCACTGAGTCATATCCCCAGCCCTATTTTGCATTTTATTTAGAGACAGGGTCTCACTGAGTTGCTTAGTGCCTCGCTTTTGCTGAGGCTGGTTTTGAACTCGCAATCCTCCTGCCTCAGCCTCCTGAGCTGCTGGGGTTACAGGTGTGCGCCACCATGTCCGACTTGGTAGGTCCTTTTTTTTACAACATGATATCACTCTGTGTCCCTAGTAACAGATAATTTGATGCACCTCTCTTTCCCTTAGTAGTTATTCTTGGGAATCTTTAATTCTGGCCTCTGGTCAAGTGTTTATTGGAAAGATTTATATTTGCTACTTATTCTTTTTACCAAGGTTTAATATTCTATTTCATTTTTTATTTTAGGTGGTATAAATGCATAAGTACTGATTATTTTCTGGATCTAACTGGTTTATAACTTCAGAAGAAAAAATGGAAAACCAAGAATTTATTGTAAGTCTTACTAATTTTTACATTTTTTTTGTTTTTTTCCTCCTCCCTCCCTTGCTTTCTTCTTTCCCTCCTTCCTTCCTGACATTACTCAAATGTCTTGCTAGAGTTGCCAGTTTTATTTATTTATTTAAAAAAATATTTATTTATTTTTTTAGTTATTGGTGGACACGACATCTTTGTTTGTATGTGGTGCTGAGGATTGAACCCAGGCTGCATGCATGCCAGGCGAGCGCGCTACCGCTTGAGCCACATCCCCAGCCCAGAGTTGCCAGTTTTAGCAAACAAAAAAAAAAAAAAACAAAACAAGAAACAAGACACCTAGTTATGTCTGAATTCAAATAAATAGTTTTCTAGTTATGTCTAAAATACTGCACTATTTTGATTATACAAAGCCTTATGTAACATATTCTTTGGAAGCTTGGGGTCTGGGAAATAATTTGTTTCTCTTGATGACCTGATATGCCTCTTATGTCTAGATAGTGCTCCTCACATTATATGGTGTTAGGAACTTTTTATACTCTAGAAAAATAATTCAGACTCCAAAGAACTTTTGTATGTAGAGTTATTGTATGTTGATTTTTTTTTTTTTTTTAATATTAGAAGTTAAAACAAGGCAGGCCTGGTGGCACATGCCTATAAACCCAGCTATAGACAGAATAAGGATGGAATGTGGAGAGCTGGGGATGTTGCTCAGCAATAAAGCTGGGTTCAGTGCCTGTATTGGGGGAAAAAGAGAGAAAGGAAGACAGAAGTTAAAACAGAAACAAAATACCTCTGAATTCATTAAAAGGTAATAATAATAAACTCATTACATGTTAACATAAAAAATGTTTTATTTTTTAAAATTTATTTATTTATTTATTTGGGGGTACCAGGGATTAAACTCAGGGGTACTTGACCATCCAGCCACATCCCCAGCCCCACCCCCCCTTTTTTTTTTTGGTACCAGGGATTGAACTCAGGGCACTTGACCAATGAGCCACATCCCCAGCCCTATTTTGTTTAGAGACAGGGTCTCACTCAGTTGCTTAGCGCCTAGCTTTTTGCTGAGGCTGGCTTTGAACTGCAGTCTTCCTGCCTCAGCTCCCAGAGTCGCTAGGATTACAGGCATGTGCCACCGTGCCCGGCATGAATAGCATTTTAAATTAAAAATACTTAATTTTTCTAGAACAAGAACAATTGCAGGAAAAAACATTGAGAAGACTAGTATTGTTATACATTTTTTTTGCAAATTTTTTAACATTTGATTTAGTAGAAAACAACTGGATTCTCTTTTTCTGCATTTGTTTAACAGTTTAATCTAGCAGCATTGCACATATATAACTTGAGAAACCCATTCCGCACCTACAGGCATAAGAATGGAAAGACAAAATCATTGTGAAAATAGTTTTGACCGCACAGATGCTTATAAAAGTCCTGGAGACCTCCACAAGTCTCTGAACCTCACTTGAAGAAGTGCATGAGGGTTTTTTTGTTTTGTTTTGTTTTTGTTTTCCAGTAGTAGGAATTGAATGCAGGTATATTACCACTGAGCTACAGAGCTACATCTCCAGGCTCTTTTTAAAAATTTTTTATTTTGAGACAGGGTCTCATTAAGTTGCTGAAGCTGTTCTCAAACTTAGCAATCCTATCTCAGCCTTCCAAGTCACCTGGGATTATAGTCATGCACCTCTGTGCCTAGCTTGGCTACAGGAATCTTGAGTACCCAGTAATTTTCCCCTTCCAACTGATTACTTGAAAGCTCAGAATTATTTTTGGTACTATTAATTTTTCAGTTTCTCCCTTATATTTTACCTGTTCTTTCTGCTTTTTATCATCTACCCCTCTAGCTAACTTTTTTTTTTCTTTCTTTAATTATTATGGTACTGGGGATTGAATCCAGGGCTTCACTCAGTCAGGCAAGCAATCTACCACTGAGCTATACCACCCAGAGAATACCACCCAGCCCCTCTTTTTTTTTTTTAAATAATATTTATTTTTTAGTTGTAGTTGGACACAAGACCTTTTTTTTTTATATATATGTGGTGCTGAGGATCAAGCCCATGGCCTCACACATGCTAGGTGAGCACTTTTACAGCTGAACCACAACCCCAGCCCCTCCTCTTTCTTTTTTTAACTCAAAAAAACAAAACTCAGGGCCTCATACATATTAAGCACATACTGTACCATTTAATTATACTCCCAGTCTCTTTCTTTCATTAATGTTGATATTGTTGTGATACTGCACTAATAAGAAAAAAGGTGTCTTAAATATTTTTTATGTGTGGGAAATGTATATAAAATATGTGACATTGAATATATAAAAAGAATCTGTTTCTTTTCTTTTGTACTTTGGAAATAAGGTCCTATATACTCATCAAAAGATGAAGAAATCAAAAGTGTGGCAAGATGGAATTCTGAAGATCACTCACTTAGGAAACAAAGTAAGTGCAGAGCAGTTGACTACAGAGTCTAAGAGCTAAGCTCTTGGTTTTTTATTGAATATTAAGAAAACTGTAGATGATGAAGTGTTAGGTATATCCATATACTAATAATGTGAAAACAGAAATTTTCAAATGATTTCCATATTGCAGTATGTAATTTTTTTTTTTTAAACCTTTTTTTTTTTAATATTTATTTTTTAGTTTTCGGCGGACACAACATCTTTATTTGTATGTGGTGCTGAGGATCAAACCCGGGCCGCACGCATGCCAGGCGAGCGCGCTACCGCTTGAGCCACATCCCCAGCCCTGTAATTTGTACATTATAAAAGTTTAACAAGTATTATTTAGGACCTGGGGATATGGTTCAGTTGGTAGAGTGCTTTCCTAACATGCACAAGGCCCTGGATTCAATCCCCAGCACCACACACAAGCGCACGCACACACACACACACAGTAAAAGTATTAATTTGTTTGACTAAAAAAATTCATTAAATACTTACTGTGTCAGGCACAATGCTTTAAATATATTAACTTACTTAGTCTGCATAATTCTCCTAAGAATTACTTTTTTTTTTTTTTTTTTTTTGGTGCCAGGGTGTGAACTTAGAGGCACTCGATCACTGAGTCACATCCCCAGCCCTATTTTGTATTTGATTTAGAGACAGAGTCTCACTGAGTTGCTTAGCATCTGTTGGTGCTGAGGTTGGCTTTGAACTCGTGATCCTCCTGTCTCAACCTCAGCCTCCTGAGCCGCTGGGATAATAGGCGTGCACCACCGTGCCTGGCAAGAATTACTATTTTTTTTTTGGTGCTGGGGATTGAACTCAGGGCCTTGTGCATGCGAGGCAAGCACTTTACCAACTGAGCTATCTCCCCAGCCTCAAACTATTTTTAATTTTTATTTTAGTGAGGATAAAACCGAGGCACAGAGTGGTGAAGTAGCTTGCCCAAGGATCTCACAGCTTGAGAGTGGAGGAGTCATATTTAGGCTTTCTCGCTCAGAGCCCATGTTCTAACTGTCTCTATTAATATTATTTTTAAAATTTGTTCTAATTAGTTATACATGACAGCAGAATGCATTTTGACACATTGTACACAAATGGAGCACAGCTTCTCATTCCTCTGTCTCTACATGGTGCAGAGTCACACCAGTCATATAATCATACATGTATTAGGGTAATACTGTCTATTAATGTTATTAACTTAATAAAATGATTTTATTACAGTTGAATTGATGATAGTATATAATACATTTTTTATTCTTTTTAGATATACATGACAGTAGTGTGTATTTTAACATATTATACATACATGGAGTATAACTTATTATATAATACATTGACTACCTCTGTGACCTCCTGAATGAAGTTCCTCCTCCTCAGTCTACCAGCTAACATCTCCATATTTCATCCTTATTCTATCAGTCATTGTGAGGTTTTCACTGAGGGAAGTTTTTCAGTAGAGGTTATTCACAATTCTTTTTAAAAATTAATGTTTTATTTATTTATTTTGGTACCAGGGATTGAACCCAGGGATGCTTTCCCACTGAGCCTCATCCCCAACCCTTTTTTATTTTGAGACTGTCTTGCTAAGTTACTAAGGGACTTGCTAAGTTGCTGAGGTTGGCTTTGAACTTGCAGTCCTCCTGTCTCAGCCTCCTGAGTTGCTGAGATTGTGGGTGGGCCTGAGCCACTGGTGTGGGCCTTGATTTTTCTTTCTTTAATGTTTTAGTTGTTGCTAACAAATTCTTTCCAAGTACTTAAGCCCTTATTGTAATTCTAATAGATTAAAATGAATACAGTTTCTCTTTTAATTTTTAATTTTTTTTTTTTTTGTGGTGATGGGGCTTTGTGCCTGAAAGGTAAGCACTCTACTAACTGAGCTATATCTCCAGCCCCCCTTAAAGTCTTTTTAATATGCTATTTTTCCCTGTCACTGAGCTATATCCCCAGAGCTTTTTATTTTTATTTTTTAATTCTTTTTAATACATGACAGTAGAATGTACTTTGATATATTATATGTACATTGAGTATAACTTCCCATTCTTTTTTTTTGGCACCAGGGATTGAACTCAGGGGTACTCAACCACTGAGCCACATCCCCAGCCCTATTTTGTATTTTATTTAGAGACAGGGTCTCACTGAATTGCTTAGTGCCTCGCTGTTGCTGAGGCTGCTTTGAACTCACAAAGTCTCAGCCTTCTAGGCCACCAGGATTACAGGCATGCACTACCATGACTGGCAGCTTCCTATTCTTGTGGTTATACGTGAGTGGAGTTAACACTGGTCGTGTATTCATATATGAATATCAGAAAGTTATGTCCAATCATTCTATTGTCTTTCCTATTTTCATTCTTTCTCCCATTCCTTCATTAGCCTTTGTCTATCTAATGAACTTCTATTCTTCCCTCACAGAGCTTTTTTAAATTTTTATTTATTTTAAGACAAGGTTTTGCTAAGTTCCTGGCCTTGAATTTGTAATACTCCTATCTCAGTCTGCTGAGTTGCTTCACCACTCTGGTTTAATATTGTCATCCTAGTAAAATTTACTTACTCTTCCTTTCAATGAAAAAGTTGAGTGGGGTGGGTTATAGCACTGGAGCAGACACTTTTTTACCATATTCAAGGCCCTGGGTTCAACCACTATCATTGCAAAGTAAGTAAACAAATAACTACATAAGCTAGACTCAGTAGCACATACCTGTAATCCCAGTGGCTTGGGAGGCTGAGGCAGGAGGATTGCAAGTTCAAAACCATACTCAGCAATTTAGCAGGGCTGTTTTGAGACCCTGTCTCAAAACAAAAAATAAATATGACTAGTGCCTTTGGGTTCAATGCCCAGTAGCAAAAAACAAGAACAAAACAAAACAACAAAACTAAATAAAAAGTTGAATATTCAAAATCAACTTCTCAATTACACATTTTAAATTGAAATCATAAAGATAATCTGTTAGATGTATTTAAATTATAAACTGCCTAAAATGACACTTCCATTTCAAAATAAAAACTTTTTAAAATTAAAAGTAACAGAAGATATTTAAATATCAGATTATAATTTCCAACATCAGATTGCCTTGTTATTGAAACTATTTATGATCCTATTCTTGGTTTGAATTACTTTATTATTACTATATCCAGTTTAAAGGATTCAAGATTTTAAAGGTACTTTCCTATTGAATAAAGAAAATGTTTCTATCTCAGTAAATAGGGTTTTCATTATAAGAAAAGCCTGAGATTGCTAACATTTTGGGCTGGAACTTGAGACCTTGAGATATTGATAATCAGGGTAACTCTACCATCATCAAAGGAAATGCTGAAATTTGTGTTCAGTTGCAGTAACAACAGGATCTCAATCTGTGCTTTTTAAAAGGATTTGGTCTCAGAGTTGGTAATTTCTGTGTTTACGTCATATCATCAAAATTTTCCTCTTTGAATAAATGAATGTATGGTCCTGTCCACGTCTATATTTTTTTTAAATCCCTTGTACACACATACACATATAAAAATTTATTTATTTTTTTGTTTATATCCTTCTTGGATTGAAGGAATAGACTTTTTAAAAAAAATATTTATTTAGTTGTAGATGAACACTTAGTATCTTTTTTTATTTTTATGTGGTGCTGAGGATTGAACCCAGTGCATCACACATATGAAGCAAGCACTTTACCACTGAGCTACAGCCTCAGCCCTTGTTTATATCCTTCTTATTTGTTTAGAGCCAAAGCCTTCAAAATCTTAAAGATTTTTAACAATCTTCAAAATCTTAAAGAGAGATCTGACCGGAGCCAGGTGTGGTGGAACATGTCTGTAATCCCAGTGGCATGAGAGGCTGAAGGAGGAGAATTGGGATTTCCAAGTCAGCCTCAGCAATTTAACAATGTCCTAAAAGCTTGGTAAGACACTGTCTCAAAACAAACAAAGAAATAAAAAGGGCTGGGGGTGTGGCTCAGTAGTAAAAGGCCCTTTGGTTCAATCCTTGGTCCATTCCCAAAACAAAAAAAAGATAGATCTGTTTGGATTCTGCATATCATTCATAACTTTATGTTGTTGTTACTGGGGATTGAACCCAGAGGCACTTTTTGCCACTGAGCCATATCCCCAGGCCTTTTCATTTTTGAGACAGGGCCTCACTAAGTTGCTGAGGTTGGTTTTGAACTTGTGATCCTCCTGCTTCAGCCTCTTGAGTCATTGAGATTGCAGACATACACCACAGCGTCTGGCTCTTCATAACTTCTTCTGGTTCTAAATCATAATGTTATGGTCCTATTAGTACTATTATTGAACTTAACTATAGCATATAAGTACCCATTATAAACCTCATACAGGTTAGTTTACCAGAAAATAGAGAAATTCAAATTAGTTCCAGAAATTTAGGAAAAGTCCTAGGAAAGTTAATCATCTTACTGTAAATAGCACTATTTCAAATCCAACCTATTGCTTGTACTGTTTTCTTTTAGTAATGCCTTTTATCTAACTATTGAAATTGTCAGATATTTATTTTCTATTAATTGAGGCATCAATCAATAAATGTGTATTTATTGAAGCCAGTGGGAAAAGTAAAAAAATGTCACATGGAAGCAGAGTAGAAGAGCAGTTAACATCAAAAACAAATATACCCTAGTTTCAATCCTAGCCCTTCATTTAGTAGATTTGTAATCTTAGGCAAGTTATTTGGTTTCTCAATGCCTGTTCTGAGGGATGCAGCAGGGAACAAAACACATAAATCACTGATTTTGTAGAAATAACATGGAGGAGAGAGACCAGTAAATTAGATTAATATGTACGTCATGGATAAGACAAATAGGGAGGGGCTGGGGATGTGGCTCAAGCGGTAGCGCGCTCGCCTGGCATGCGTGCGGCCCGGGTTCGATCCTCAGCACCACATACAAACAAAGATGTTGTGTCCGCCGAAAACTAAAAAAAAAATAAATATTAAAATTCTCTCTCTCTCTTTAAAAAAAAAAAAAAAGACAAATAGGGAGATCAGAGCTGTTGGAGTAGAGTGAACAAGGGCGAGAATGGAGATAAAGAGGGATTCTGTAAGCCTTATTTGCTATTATAGGGACTTGTTCTTAGGAAGCTATGGAGACATTAGAATTATTCAGAAAAAAATTTTTTAGTTGTTGATGGAACTTTATTTATTTTTATTTATTATATATGGTGCTGAGAATTGAACCCAGTGCCTCGCACAGTGAGTGGCAACCACTCTATCACTGAGCTACAACCCCAGCTCCTATTAGAATGATTTAAGCGGATGTGTAATAATATGTAATTTGTATGGATGATATTGCTCAGGGAGAAAATGTAGAATGAAAAGGATAAAGGAAGAAGAACAGAGTCCTTAAAAATATGAAATTTTCAGCAGTTTTAGACATATAACTTAAACATTTTAAAATTCACCCATTCAGTAATTTTTAGTATATTTATAATTTTTCAACCATCAGCACAATCTAAATTTATTACATTTTTTTCACCCCTAAAAGAAATCTCATATCCAGGAACAGTTACTGCTTACAACCTAAGTAGTGAGCCTACATCCCTAAGCAAATATGAATCTATTCATGGTCTTTATGAATTTGCCTATTCTGGACATTTCACAAGAATGAAATTATATAATCTTTTGTATATGACTATTTTATTTCGCTTAATATTTCCAAGTTTCATTTATGTTGAAGCATGTATCAATACTTTATTACTTTTTATTGGTGAATAGTATTCCTTTGTATATACATATTGTATCATGCTTTATCCATTCATCAGTTGATATACATTTGGGTTATTTCTACTGTCTACTATTATCAATAATGCTGCTGTGAACATTTGTGTGGAAATTTTTATGAACACATGTTTTTATGTCTTTTGAGCTATATACCTACAAGTGGAATTGCTGGGTCATATGATAACTTTATGTTTAATCTTTTAAGGAACTGCCAAACTGTTTTTCAAAGTGATGGAAATACCAATATTACAGGGGCTAGTAGAGAAATTACTAAGAGAAATGACTAGGGACAGAAAAGGAGCTAGAAGATGATGATTATCTTAGCTTCTTTTGTCTTCCTTAACCCTCACATTCAACAAATTTAATTCAGTGTCCCTCATAAACAACTCTATCCCCCATGACAGCATCTTATTTCAAGCCCTAATCTTCTCAGTTCTTCATAGAATACAGTAATCTTTTAATTGATCTTGTCTTCTGTTTGTGCCCTCTAATGTGTTCCAGTTCTGTTTTCCTTCCCAATTCAATTCCAAGATCCTCCTGGTAAGAATTAAATTCTTGAATTTTTTTTCCTTTCAGTTCCAAACCTCCCTTTTTCCACTGTAGTACGGGGCAATCAAACTCAGGTCTAGGCAAGCATTCTATCACTGAACCATAGCCCTAGCCCAAGTTCTTGATTTTTTTTTTTGGGTACCAGGGATTGAACTCAGGGGCACTCAACCACTGAGCCACATCCCCAGTCCTCTTTTGTATTTTATTTAGAGACAGGGTCTCACTGAGTTGCTTAGTGCCTCACCTTTGCTGAGGTGCTTTGAACCTGTGATCCTCCTATCTCATCCTTCCATGACACAGGGATTACAGGCGTGCCCCACCATACCTGGCCCAAGATCTTGAATTTCTTATGTGAATACCTTCATTCTCTTGTACAGACTCTGTAGGTGCATAATAAACATTGAAATATTCATTTCAAATCTAGTAAAATAAAATAATATAATCATTTCATTACATGGTTTACTTATAGCATTTTTCACAATATTCTCTATTTGATGTATTTTTGAAATTTGTTCTTACAAATAGGAAAACTATTTTTGTCTATGTATTTATGTATATTTTAATTTGTTCTAATTAGTTATACATGACAGTGGAATGCATTTTGACACATCATATGTAAGTAGAGTTTGACTTCTCATTCTTCTGGTTGTACATGATGTAGGGTTATACTGGTCTTTACTATTAAAGATATTTAAGAGAAGCAGAATTATATTCTATTCCTTTTTAATTCTTATTTTATTTTTACACAGGCAATTTTATATGATGACAAAGGAGTATGTTTGGAAAATCTATTTCTTAAGTGTCTTGAGGTATTTGAATGTGTTCATATTATTTTTAAGTAATTTAAAAATCTCTTTAAATATTTCCTTTATTAACATTATTAATAGTAGAGTCTTGGTACCAATACTAATAATGATAGGTGGTATTTGTTGAACATAAACTAAGAGTGCAACACAATTGTTGAGTTATGGTGGAAGGCTGAAATTCAAATTCAAGAAATGAATTTTTTTCCTTTTTTTTTTTTTTTTTGTAAGAATAGGGCCTCACTATGTTGTCCAGGCTGGCCCTGAACTCCTCTTGGGCTTAATTGGTCTTACTGCCTTAGCCTCTTAAGTAGCGGGAATTATAAGGCACCCTACCCTCCACCACATCCAGTTACATGAATTTTTGATAGGCTTAGATTTACAGTGGGAAATATTTCACTGTGTTTTCACTGCTGTGACTAAAATAACTGACAAGAACAATTTTAAGGAGGGAAAGTTTATTTGGGGGCTCATGGTTTCAGAGGTCTCAGTTCATAATATAGCTGGCTCCATTCCTTAGGGCTCGAGGTAAGGCAGAACATCATGGCAAAAGAATGTGGCAGAGGGAAGCTGCTCACATGATGATCAGCAGGCAGAGAGAGACTAGGCTAAACTCACCAAATACATACCCCAAAGGCATGTCCCCAGTGTCTACCTCCTCCAGCCACACCCTACCAGCCTACAGTTAATTAATTCATCAACTGGGTTAAGTCTCTCATAACCCAATTATTTCACTTCTGAGTGTTCTTGGATTGTCTCACACAAGAGCTTTTGGTGGACACCTAGTATCCAAACCGTAACAAATATTTTGAGATTATTTCCATTTAAGTATTTTTTCAAGTATTAATTTTGTTTTTTTTCCTATTAGAAAAAGGAAAGGGAGGGAACTAAAGGTAAATTTTATCATAAAGGCTCTATTTGATGTATTTTTGAAATTTGTTCTTATAAATGGGAAAACTTTTTGTCTATGTATTTATGTATATTTTAATTTGTTCTAATTAGTTGTGGCTCAGAGGAAAAAGCTCTCGCCTAGCATGTGTGAGGCACTGGGTTTGATCCTCAGCACCATGTAAAAACTAAATAAAGGTATTGTGTCCACCTACAACTAAGGAATAAATGTTAAAAAAAAAAAAATGAGTAAGAATATCAGACTTGGTTGTTCTGGGTTCGTTTCCTGCTTTCAGACACCTTCTAGCTAACTTAGCCTGACTCTAACTTCTCAACTGTGAAATTTAGGTCATAGACAGACTTTATGGGATTGGTTTGAAGATTAGAAATAAAGTACTTAGTAGTTCAGTACAGTGATTCTAAAGATGTTAAAATGCATATTTTTATTGTCATTATGTTGATATTTGGTCATTATATTTAATTCATTTTGGTATTTTATATGACCTTAATAGTGGTTGTACTTATTTTTTTTGGCGATACTGGGGATTGAACACAGAGGCACTTTACCATAGAGTTAAATCCCTATCCACCTTTATTATTATTATTATTTAAATTTTAAGGCAGGATCGCTCTAACTTGTCCAGATGGGACTTGAGTTTGTAATCCTTCTGCCCTCATCCTCCCAAATTGCTGGGATTATAGGTGGCACCACCAGGCCAGGTAGAGGAGTAGATTCCTTTTTTGTGTGTGTGGTACTGGGCATAGACACCAGGGACACTTTACCATCGAGTTACATCCCCACGTTTTAAAAATGTTTTTTGTTTGTTTTTGAGACAAGGTCTTGCTAAATTGCTAAGGGCCTCACTAAATTGCTGAGGTTGGACTCAAACTTGGTATTCTCCTGCCTCAGCCTCCTGAGTCACTGAGATTATAGGCATGTGCCACCATGTGGGCTGAGAAGATTATTTTAGTAGATGCTTAATTGATGGTTGTTATATCATCTTACATTATTTAATTAGTAAAAAATTAATCTGATAGATTTTGTATATTTTCAAACTAGGTTCATAATGTTATGCTTCAGTTAGAAGTGGTGGCAAGAGCTACATTTGTTCATTAAAGGGATTAAAAATACTTTTTTGGAATGTGATTATTTAAGCAACTAATAGTTTATAATTGTATTTATTTATTTATTTTTAGTTTTGGTACCGGGGAATGAACTCAGGTGCACTCGACCACTAAACCAAATCCCCAGCTCTGTTTTATATTTTATTAGAGACATGGTCTCACTGAGTTTCTTAGGGCCTTGCTAAGTTGCTGGGCCTGGCTTTGAACTCATAATACTCCTTCCTCAGCCTCCTGAGCTGCTGAGATTATAGGCGTGCACCATTGTACCCAGCTTCTCATTTAATTTTTAATTTAATTAAAAAAAAATTTTTTTTGCTGTATTGGGTGTTCAAGTAGCTGGTATTACAGGTGTGAGCCACCATGCCAGGCTAATTTACATTTATTTATAAAAATATATAATTAATAATTATAGCTTTAATTAAAATATTATGTATATTTAGTTGTATGAATTCTAAGTTAATTACTTGAGAGGAAGCTTTTTTGTTTTTTGCTTGTCTTTGTATCCCTAGCATGTAACAGAGGACATTATGTAGGAACCCAGTATGTATTGTTGAATGAACAAATAAGTGGCATTGTTTTGTTGTATTATCTTTTTTTGTGGTTGGTAGTTAACTAGTGCACAATAATAAATAATTGAAGAATTTATTTACTGATTAATTCACCTAACTTCTATTTATTGAATATGTGTTTGTGTTGCTAAGTGCTAGTGAGTTTATTGAACACATATAGAATCAAATAATTAGATGTATGAGATTTTAACATATATTTATTTCTTTTTGTGGTGTTTGGGATCAAGTGCAGAGCTTTTCACATGCTAAGCAAGCTCTCTACCACTAAGCTACACCCCCAGCCCATTAACATTTATTTTTTAATATTTAGGTGAAACCTGGAGATGACTTAGAAAGCGAACGATACTTAATCACAGTTGAGGAGGTTAAAGTTTCTGGAAGCAAAACTATTAAACAGAATATCATTAAAGAAGCACCACAGTCAGATTCATGGAAGTTCATATCCTCTGGCCGGTCTCTTGGATGTCAGCCTGCTGGTTTAAAAAGAAAGTTTCCTGTAAGTTTCTCTGTGGAAAATAATACATCAATATATACTTATAAAATATTTCTGGGCTGGGGATATAGCTCATTTCGTAGAGTGCCTGCCTCACATGCACAAGGCCATGGGTTCAATTCCCAGCACCACATTAAAAAAAAAAAATTTTTTTTTCCAAAAGTAATGAATTTTAAAGTTATTGTACCCTATGGTACTTCATAATCTACTTATGTAGAAAAAAAATAAATCCTACAGAGAAAAATCTTGCTAACAAATGATTGTTTATATTTTAATTTAGCAAGCTTTAAATTTTATTATTTTACCTTAGACAAAGCACACACATTCCTTATTATTTTTCAGCCAGTTTATTTCACACTTTATTTATAGATAATGGTAGCACTAACAATTGTTTTAATATTTGTAGGGTTTTAAAGCACCACGTCAGGTCCCAGCGAAAATGATTGTTACAGAAAATGGTGAATCAGCTGCATCACTTGAGTCTAAGGAACCTGGCCATACTTTCTCTTCTCCATTCAACAGCATACCTTCTTTGTTTTCTACTGTTGGCAAGAAAGATATAAGTACTATACCAAGAGATCTCGAAAATATTGTTACTTATGAGAACAGAGAGAGAAATAGCATGCCTTTGTCTTCAGTTGTCTCTACTTCATCCTTCATGATTAACCCAGAAATGCTAGGGGAAAAAAATTATTTTTGTTCTCCTATCAGTACTGGAAGTCAGCATTCAGACTCTTCACTGAACAATGAGCCCCTAAGAAGAGACAATTTGGCATCTCACTATCTGAGAGTTTCACAAAATATTAGAAGTAAAGCCCAGATATTAGCTCTTTTGAAATCTAAGTCAACCAATATGCATAAGGACCTAAATTCTGAGATGACAAGACATTTACCTCAGGTACAGCCACAAGGAAGTTTAAACATTCCTGTGAACCCAAAGTGCTTAATTCAACCGGAAGCATGTGCTGAGATGAAGAGCACAGAAAATTTATATGACCAGCATCAATCAGAAAATACCATGAGAAATAAAAGCCGGTGGGCCATGTATTTATCCTCACAGAGTTCACCCGTACATTCCTCTGCTATAGGTGAGAGCGATGTAAAAAGGGAACCTAAATCTTGTGAGGATGATATGAGTTTGAATTTGAAAGACCTTTTGGTACAAAAAAGGATGCAGGACTTTGAAACGTGTGATGAAAAGGGAAATGAAGTCCAGCTAGTAGATGATACCCATCAATCCTGGAATCAGGAAGAAAAAGTAGAAATACTTTCTTTCTGTGAAAGCAGCAGCTTACTGGGTAGTTGTAGCAGTGCAGACAATGATGGGTTATTATCAGAATCTTACATTCAAGGAAATAATAAAATACCTGTTAATCAAAGTGACAAGATGTGCTTGGAAGGATCAGTTTGCGTTGGAGAAAGTGCTCAGGTCGTAAATACAGGTAAAACACAACAGGAGCATAATCAACCAATGCCATCTCTGCTGGAATCAGAACATCTACAGATTGAATCTTCTATAAGTAACAATTCTAAGATCTCTGATGGCATTGCAGATGTGCTTTCTAAAAGTAGTAGTGATAGTGAAAGTCTAAATAATGTTCATGAATCTATAAGTAATGTAACAGAACCATTTTTAGAGATAAATTTTAATCTGAGCAATTTTGAGACCAGTGATACAGAAGAGGAATCACAGGAAAACAAAATTTCCCAGGATTCAGAGAGATGGGTAAAGGAAATTTTGTCTCACGATGGCAATTTATGTGTTCAAAAGAAAAGTGAGGATACAAGCTGTCAAGAAATTGGCAGTGTATGTTTGCCACTCTTAACATCTATTGATAGCAAACCTACAGAGATATTTCCTATTAAAGAGACTGTATCACAGTTTTGTGATAAAACTTGTGTGGGTTTTGACATGGGGCCTTATAAAGATAGAAACACTGGAAAAGAAATAGAGGAAGAATATAGTAACACATTAAGCAATTTTGACTCATCTTTAGAATGGAATGATGATGTATATGTATATAATAAAGAAGATGCTAATAAATCTATCAAAAAAATTGGAATTAACTATGATTTTGCTTCACTTTCAGATAAGTCAAAAGGTATAAACATGAATTTACATTTTCCTCAAGTTTTAGACATAGTCACTAATCAGAGTCCTAAAAATGGTGCCCTATTCTCAGAAGATGTTCAACCTCAGACTTTTATTTTGGGAAGTGACTTAGACAAAAATGATGAGCAGATTTTACTCCCAGTTTCTAGCAGTGATGAAAGTATCCAACTATTAAATACCAATCAGGATCACTGTGAACATGTTACACTTGATAGATCAGATATCCAAGATTCTAATTATTTGTTTTATCCTCTGGGAAAAAAGCATTCTATTTTAAAAGACTATGAAGTATATATTCCTGAATCTGAAGACTTGGGAAGAATTAGAAAGTTACCCCAAGACCATGTTGAAGTTGCAATTGCCAGAAAAAGCAAACAATCCTGGAATAATTCTAGAAATTCTTCAGAACTTTCTGGTGTAATAAATAACATTTCTCTTTTAAAGTCACTGTCTGAACACAGTACAGCTTTAGAAAGCTTGGAAACACTGAAAAACAAAAATACTGGCTTTCAACAACAAAGAATTCAGCAGACATATGATCCAGATTGCAGTCCTGAAGGTTAGAATGATGTATTTGTTTTGGATCTTTCTCTTTGTAGCTAGAAGGATGAGAAGATATTTGCTTTCTGCTACTTTAAAGAACTACATAGTCTTTTAAGTAGACAGTACATGTACTTGGTAAAACCAATTCTAATAGAGGATAATATAAGAAAAATTAAGTGTCCTTTTTGTCACCATACCTCAATCCATTTCTCAGAATTAGCTGCAGTCTCTTAGGCTACACTTGGAGAAATACTCTGTATGGTTTGTGTGTATATTGGCACATGTAAATGAATGTATATACAGGTTAGGCTTTCTATGTTTTGGGGAGGGGGTACTAGGAATTGAATCCAGGGCCTTGTACATGCTAAGCAAGTGACTCTACCACGGAGTTTTATACCCAGCTTTTTAAAAACTATTATTTTGAAACAGAGTCTCTAAATTGTACAGCCTGACCTCAAGCTTGACATTTGCCTGTCCTGAGTTGTATGTGCCACTGCATCTAGCAGGTTAAACATTCTTAATCTGAAAATGTTGTGCTTAAATACATAAACCTTTATATATTTATACCTTTATTCCTGGTTCTACACCACAGTATTCTTCTCTTCCCTCCATTGTATAATTTATGTTTCTTTATTCCCATAGTATGAAAGAACCCTAGCTCTTAAGACATCTATATTTACTTACACAGTTTACAGTATACACCAGATTGTCCATATTAGCATACCAATATCACTTCTACTAAGAGCCTTTACAAATTTGTGAAGTTCACAGATCTTGTCTGAATCACTTTTAAATATAGATGCAATTGAGCATGTTTTCTTATATTCAAGCATTATTTTGTTCTCTTCGCATTATGTTTTTTATCTTTTGCTTTTGGTGGTACTGGGGATTGAATCCAGGGATTTGCACATTTCAGCATACTCTCTACTACTGAGTTACATTCCTAGCCCTTTCTAAGAATTTTATTTAAATCCTTAGCTTCCTGATTAGCTGGGGTTACAGATGTGTACCACCATGCCTGGCTGAAAGTTATTTATATATTAGATGTATTAACCAGTTATGATATTTGTTGCAAATATTTTTTTCAGTATGTCATTGATCTTTTGCCTTTTCTTATGATATGTTGTCAACAGCCTTGTCCTTTTTAAGAATGTAATGATAAATAATTATGCATATGAATGTAAATGAACAATGCAGTTTATGATATTCTCAAAGTTAAAATTGAACCCTTCTTTGAATATCCCAAGTAATTCCTGAGAAAAGTATAAATAAATTATTGTATCCACTAAAGTGATTCTTTGAAATGTAGTTAAATTTGATAATGTTACAGTTTATTTATGTATTTTTGGTAGTGGGGATTGATCCCAGGGGTGCTTTTTTTTTTTTTTAATTTTGAGACAGGATATTACTAGATTGCTTCAGGCCTCTCTGTTGTTGAGGCTGGCCTTAAACTTGTGATCCTTTTGCCTTAGCCTCTGAGTCACTGAGATTACAGCTGTACACTACCACATCAGCATAGTTTATTTTCTAAAAAGCTAATAATAAGGAAAAATCTTTAATGAAAATAAATATGGGTAATACATAATGCTATATAAGAATGTAAAATTTTAATATTAAGATTTAGAAATTATAAAATTTAGTTTTGGAAAAAACTACTCTTTTCTCTGATCAAGTTGGAAGAGGATTAGTTGATTCTCATTGTTTGCAATAATTATGTTCTGTGAAGTCATTACAAATCCCAAACTAGTGATGTACTCCTATGGGAAATGCAAGCCTTTGGTCAAAACATTTTTTGTGAACTCATCAACATATAACTTATGTGTGTTTCTGTTTAAAGACAGAAATTATCTAGTATATATTGTTGATTCATTGATACTGGACTCACAAATAGTGCTAATTCATGTCTGAATAAAACTTAATCTAATACATTTATTTTCTTCACAACAGTCATCATAGCCTTCTTACAAAGACAGCACTCTTCTTAGGGGACATTTTAAATATGAAGTCACCAATAAAAAAGCACACAAATGCAAGAATATGGCACTAAATAGACCACCATAAAGATACTTGTTTACAGTAAGAGCTAAGACAAGGCTACGTGTTGCCTTTTGGGGAATGTGCCCTTTAAGCAGCTCAGTTTTTGCTGCTCAGTGCTTGTCTGAATGACTATGAAAGCACTATGAGTATTGATTTTAGGGTTACAAGTAAACTTTAGGGAGTTGGCAGAATCCATGAGGATTGACTTTTTTTTTAACAAGTGTCTTTGTACAAATTATCTAAAAAATGAATAAGTTGGTTTTCTTCATAAAATTTGAGAGAATCAAATTCATTGGAGCTTAACAATAATCATGAAGCTTAATACAAAATTAGGGAAGAATCAATTTTACCACTAATTTGGTAGGTGTGAATTTTTTTTTCTTTTTTGTACTGTTAATTTAACCCAAGGGCACTCTACCACTGAGCTGTATCCCCAGCCTTTTTTCAGTTTTGAGACAGTATCTTACTAAATTGTCTAAGCTGGCCTGGAACTTGTGATCCTCTTGCTTCGGTCTCCTGAGGTAGGATTTGGGTACACTGCATTCCTGTGACTTTTTTTTTTTCCTGGTATTGGTGATTGAACCGTGGGGGTGTTCCACCATTGAGCTTACATCCCCAGCCCTTTTTATTTTGGTATGGGGGATTAGACTCAGGGCCATTTGACCACTGAGCCACATCCCCCCAGCTCATTTTATATTTTATTTAGACACAGGGTCTCACGGAGTTGCTTAGCACCTCGCTTTTTGCTGAGGCTGGCTTTGAATTCTTGCTCCTCCTGCCTCAGTCTCCTGAGCTGCTGGGATTACAGGTGTGTGCCACTGTGCATGGCTTCCAACCCTTTAAAAAAAAAATTATTTAGAGACAGTTTTGCTAAATTGCTCAGGTTGAATTCTCCTACTCTAGTCTCCCAAGTAGCTGACAATACAGGTACACACTGGACCAGCTTCAAGGCATTTTGTCTTGTTCATTGCTGTTTCCCCAGTGTTGGCACGCTGCTCTTAGAAACTAATCATTGCGCATCCTTGATGGCACAGTCCTATAATCCCAGTGATTACGGAGGAGCCTCAGCAATTTAGGGAAACCTTAAACAATTTAGTGAGACCCTGTCTCAAAATAAAAATAAAAAGTCTTGGGGATTCAGTGGTAAAGCACCTCTGGGTTCAATTTTGGTACAAAAAAAAAAATTAAATGAATAAATTATTTTTTCTGTGCCATAGTAGGGAATTTAAGATAGACTTAGAAATACCATTAGGTGCTCTGTTCCTTCTCTATGGTAATACAGTGCAACCATATGATGGTTATCTTGACTTTAATGCTCTTTATAATTGGTCAATATTTCATTTTGCACATTTTTATTTATTTTTTTTCTCAAAAAAAACCTCAGCATTTTATTTTGGATTATTAAAAAAAAAAAGCAACAATTACTGACAAGCATATGATACAATGCCAGGTAAGAGTAACCTCATTTTCTCACACATCAAAAGAAACAGCAGAAGGAAATTAACAAAATTCTACTACATACATACCCAGTGAATTCCACCTTTATGTATATCTGTAAACCACCAATTTTAAAAAATCTAGTAATTATTTTAAGTCTTTAATATAGATCTATTTTTCCAACTACATTTAGTAATGAATTCATTTTCCAGGGATTGGAATCTCCTTGTCTAACAAGTGACACACATCCCATTGTAGAAAGTAAACTGAAGTTAGACTAGTTTTATACCACTATTGTATAGAAAACAAAAGCTAAGTGGGAGATTAGGCTGTATTACTTCAAGGAAGCCACTACTTTTTAATTCAAAAGGCATAATATTTATTTTTGACCAAAAAGTAAAGTTATTTAAGTAGTAGACATACTATGAAACAGTTAACTGAAATGATTTGAAAATAAAAAATCTTTTATCTTAACATAGTTTTAGATTACCTTGTGACAAGATAGGATTTTTTTTTGTACTGTGGATTGAACTCAGGGATACTCAAGCACTGAGCCACATTTCCAGCCCTATTTTGTATTTTTATTAGAGACAGGGTCTCACTGAGTTTCTTAGCACCTCGCTTTTTGCTGAGGCTGGCTTTGAACTTTCATTTTGCACATTTTTAATATAGGTGATTAGCTTTTAGCTTAGTATTTATTTTTTAATTAGTTTGAAAAAAACATAAAAGTACAAGGAGACATTCCTACTGTTAACTTAGAAAGTAACAAAAGAGGCTATTATTCTAAATATTTTTGAATTTTTATCATGAAAATATTCCAACCGTCACCGAATAGTACACTGAATCCTTAAATACTCCAAATCTGGATTAAACAATTATCAAAACTTTGCTTCATCTTGAATTTCTTATGTTCTTTATTTCTTTAAGTCTTAGAAATAAGTTTAAATATTTTTAGATCAATATGGATGCATGTGATGCATAAAATTGTTTTTATTTTATCCATTACAGCTAGGAAACCATTTGCTATAGGAGTTTCACAAACAATACCAAAGTGTCCTGATCAGAAGCAGGATTCTCAACAGGTACCTATATGTATTTTTTTTTATGGCTGTATTTGTAATAGAATTGTAGTAAAACAGAGTACCAAGCTATCTTGGTTTGTAATCACTGTGTAGCTCAGTAATTTTTTCATTTATTTCCTCAGTCAAAAGAAATACCTAACAAGTGCATTTATTAAGTAGTTAGTATCATTAAACACTAAGTATTTAAGTTCTAGTAATTTAGTAAGCATTTTATTTTAAAATAAACACAGCTACTAATGGAATGTTTGCCCCTGTTGGGCACTACACAGTTTCTCTAACCTTGGAATAGATTATATGACAAATTGATTTTTCTCATGATAATTGCTTTTTTATCATAACAGTTTCTGAAACAGCATCACAGAGAGCTGATGTTGAAATTGAACTACATTGAATTTGTTCCTTTCATGTCTGACAGATGTTCAGTGATGTTGTATTTACTTAAGTATAAAATAACTTGTGGGACTATGGATGTGGCCCAGTGGTAGAGTGATTGCTGAGCACATGAGGCCCTGGGTTTTATCCCCAGCACTATGCACACAAAGAAAAAAAAAAAAAAAAGAAAAAAAATCTCATGGAACTCCTGTGAGTTTACTGTGCTGTGGTTTTCTAAAATACCTTGTTGCATAGTTTAGGAGCCATGATAGCAGTTTCAGAAATAATAGTACCAGTTAGGGTAAATTAAAATTCTAAAATAAATGTTTTAGAATAAAACAAAGTGTTTCTCAATGGGGATGCACTTTGCATTTTTGGAGGGACAAGTCTTTCTTTATATGGCAGACATTTTTAGAAGAAAAGAAATGAATGTTTCATTTGCCCTCATTTTATATTTTACTTTATTTTCCATGTTACTGATCCATATTTTCCCTATTTAAAAATCTTGATATTTCTCTTTTTTAAATACAGAAAACAGCGAAGAAAAAACTAAATTTGTACCACTTCCAGAGATGATGATTATTATCATTTCCAGCTTTTTTGTGTGTCCATTTAAAAAAATACAGTTAGATAAATAAATCCTTGATGTCATTTTGTAGCATCTTACATTACTAAAAAATCTTCTTAAATATACATTTTAAAGGTTACTAATTATTCCATTGTATGGATTTCCTATCCTTTAAACAGACTGTTCACTGGTTTGGACATTTAGATTTTTTCTAGCATTTTGCTAGTAATAAATAACACTTCACTGAGGATGAGGGGGATTAAATGAACTCTAGATAGGGCAAAGGGGAAAAGGGGAGGGAAGGTAAGGGAGGGGCATAGGGGTAGGAAAGATGGTAGAATGCGATGGTCATCATTAACCTAAGTACATGTAAGAAGAGACAAAGGATGTGACTCTATTTTGTGTACAACCAGAGATATGAAAAATTGTGCTCTATATGTATAATATGAATTGTAATGCATTCTGTTGTCATATGTAACAAATCAAAATAAAAAAAAAATTACAAAAAAAGGGAGTTTGTGGTGAGCAGTAGAAATAAGAATAGAAGTTAAAGGCCTAGATTAGATCCAAAGCAATACTGTAGATCCAGAATAAGCCTCTTGTGGGTAAGAGTACCGTTCAAAAAATTGGAGCATAAAAGATGATAGTATTTGTATTTTATGTAGTTTCTGGTGGTGAGGTGGGAGAAAAGGTTATTAGGGTACATGACTAAAGACAAGGAGATTATCAGAGGACACCATTTATACTTATAAACATATTAAGTGGAGACTATAATGATGATAACAATATTGGTATTTATAATATACATGAAGTATTTACTAGATACTCTTCTAATCTTTACACTTATAAAATGTATTTAATATTTATCCCTTGGAACAATATTATGAAGTAGGTATTATTATTAGTTCAACTTTACACCAAGAATAAAGAAATGCAATTTCTTCTTTTTTAAAAAAAAATTATTTTTTTATTGTAGTTGAACACAATACCTTTTAAGTAAATTTTTTTATTTATATATGACAGCAAAATGCATTACAATTCTTATTACATATATAGAGCACATTTTTTCATATCTCTGATTGTATACATAGTATATTTGCATCAATTCATGTCTTCATACATGTACTTTGCATAGCAATTTCTTCTTTTTACTTCTAATTTTTAATTTTTAGCTGCTCTGGCAAAAGGGTTTATGAAGGAGAAGGTTGGTTGATACTCATTGTCTGTCTTCCATTGTATTAGATCATTGATAATGTCTTAGGATAGAAGAGTAAAGAGTACAGCAATTCTAAAGAGGAATGATAGTCTTTAGGCAGCACCTCATGACCATGTTCCTCATTTTTCTACAGTTCTATCATCTATTCATATGACTTTTATAAATTATTAATTATTAATAATGCATACCTTGTCTATTAAAAAATTTGAAATAAAGTGTTCTATATCTTCAAAAATAAATAAATAACATTTCACAAAACATTTCTGGTGTGCACTTTAAGTTCTTTCCTTGGATTTATTCCTAGAAATGGAATTAGTTAGAAGGCTGGAAACAACTTTCTTAGTTTCTTCATATTGTCAAATATGAAAATCTTGAATGTTTTACAATTAGAATATTTATTTCCACTTCATTTACTGTGAAAGAATTTAAAATTTTTGCTAAGTGAAAATACCGTTTACCAACATTTTGGTTTTTATTTATTGTTAATGGTGTTATTTTGCATTTCTTATGCTCATAGAAAATTGTATTTTTTTGGTAAATTATTATTGCCTTTAATTAATCTTATGTTATTATTCTATTTCTAAGATATTAAAAGAAGATGAAGTTGAGCCAAGTGAACCATTTCGGTCTCTGCAGGTGAGTTATCTTTTATAATGTAAAACAGCCAGAAATTATACACACACACACACACACACACGTATATATGTATGTATATATACAACACATATGTTTTTTTGTATTTTTTTTCTCTGTGGGTACTGGGGATTGAACTCAGGGACACACACACACACACACACACACACACGTATATTTTTTCCCCCTGTGGTACTGGGAATTGAATCCAGGATTTTGTGTTGGCTAGGCAAGCTCTCTGCCACTGGCTACATCCCCAACTTCAGAAATTATATTTGTATAGTAGGTATAGCATATATTTTAAGTTTGCATTATATGTTTTCAGTGTTCAAATTCATTTGTAATTAATTACCCTTTACTTGTTAGATGAACCTGCTGCCTTTTGTATAAAGGTTCCACATAATCAGTACATTTGGTTAAATAACAAATTCACAAAGTTACTTTTATAAGCATTGTGAATTTTGTTAATAATCGCACCTGCAGCTCACTTGCTTAAAGCAGAACAAGCAAAACAAAAACATTTGTGTTTTGGTGACTTACCATTTTTTGTTCGCCTTTATATAACAAGATAAATGTATAAAATCTTGAACAACTAGCAACTAGTAATTTAGCTAACAAATGATAACATGCTTATTTTTTTCCCTTGAAAAAATAGTTTTAAATCTTTTCAAGGAGTTTTACAAAGTATAAACTGCATATAAACACTATCACTATTTTTCCCATGAATGAGTTTCCATTTAAAATAAATATATCACATTTAAAAAAATCTGTAGTGATCTAGTAATAATGAAAAAGATCTTACAGTCTTTCACAGCAAAAAAAAAAAAAATTAATCTGTTTTTAGAATTTAAATAGAAGTTCATTTTTTTTTTTTTTTTTTTTTTTTTCTGGGTACTAGGGATTGAACTCAGGGACAATCTGCTGCTGAGCCACATCCCCAGCCCTATTTTGTATTTTATTTAGAGACAGGGTCTCACTGAGTTGCTTAGCACCTCACTTTTGCTGAGGCTGGCTTTAAGCTCGGGATCCTCCTATCTCAGCCTTTTGACCCACTGGGATTATAGACATGTGTCACTGGGCCCAGCTTCATTTGTATTTTTTAATGACTCTTATTACAGCTGTCTGAAAATAACATTTTCATGTATGTTCGTGATAGAAGGAACTTTTAAAACTTGATTCTTTTCAAAGATACACTTATTGCCACCTCTTTATTTCTATATAATTGGCTACACATAGTAATGGAGCTGTTTCATCAGAGAAAGTACTATGCTGATTTCTAAAATTCACTATGTCAATTGATTCAGCCATAAAGAAGAATGAAATTATGTCATTTGCAGGAAAATAGATGGAACTTGAGAACATTATGTTAAGTCACATGAGTCAAAATCAAGGGTGGTATATTTTCTCTTACATATAGAAACTATAGAGAAGGAGATGAAAAAGGAAGAGAAAGATGTGGGGTGAATCTCATGAAAATTGAAGAGAGATCAGTAGAGAAGAGGGAAAAAGTAGAGAAGAGGGGGAAAGAGGAAGGGAGGGTAAGGGGAAATACTGGGGAATGATATTGGCTAAATTATATTACATTTTGTGTGCATGTATGGATATGTTACAATGAATCCCATCATTATGTATAATTATAATGTACCAGTTAAAAATATGGAAAAAGTAAAATAAGAAATAAATAAAATTCACTGTCAGAAAATTCTGATTCTAAAATGTAATTGAATATTTTTAAGAACTACTCTTTTGGCAATTGTGCTTATCTTTGTGTTAGCAAAGAAGAGTGACCATTATTTGGAAAAACACATTATTTAACCTATTCTATTGAAAAAATGTTTTCTCTGTTTGTGTGGCAGTAGGGGTTGAACCCAGGAGTACTCTACCACTTAACTACATTCCCAGACCTTTTCATTTTTTAGTTTTGAGACAGGCTGGCCTGGAATTTGTGATCCTACTTCTGAGTAGCTGGGATGATAGGCATGTACCATGGTTCCTGGTAGGATCATACTAATTTTTAAATTAAATGATCCATATTATCATAGTAGTAGGTTTGATAGGTAACTTATTATATACTTAATAATTCTTTATAGGATTAATAGATTTAATTAAAAATTTAAGACCAGACTTTTGTAATATGCTGAGTTTTAAAATTAATTGGCAAAGTATCTTATCTGTTAGAACCTTTTTTTTTTTTTTTGCCAGGGATAGTTTGTATTTTCAAAGAAAAAAAACTTAGCATTAAGTTAGGTAAGTATTTTACCATCAAAATTATGAACCACCTGCAGAACTAGTCTACTAAACTAGATAAATAACTAGAACTTACTGATATTTTATCTTAGTTCTTTTCCTTGGGAAGTGAAGAAGAGATTGCATTTCTAGCTGTTATTCCTAAACAAATAGAAAGAAAAACCTGTGACCCTAGGTAAAATTTGTGAAGAACATTGATTTGTGTAACTCTGTCTTTTCCCGGTGTGTATATGTGTGTGTGTGTGTGTGTGTGTGTGTGTGTGTGTTAAGCAGGTATTAATTTTTATAGGCAGATTAGTGGACATAATAAATTAGCCTGATTTTAATAATAAAAGACTATTTAATGATTCCTTGGCTGCCTCCTTTTTTTTGTCTTGAGCCTTCTCTGTAATATTAATGAGCTAATAATACAGTGTAAGCAGTATCCATAAATATATACTAGGGGATGAACCTAAGGCTAGGTACAGTACATTAAGGCTTTTCTATGACATACAAAACAAGAATCTTTAACATATAGTCCACTCTTCCACTTCTACTTTTGACTGGATATATAGATACATGTAGTCCAAGCTCTAAAAGTAGTGTACCTTCTCTACATCAAAAATATGCAGAAACAGGCCAGGCATGGTGACATACACCGGTAATTCAGGCTATTCTTGAGACTGAGCCGGAGCATTAAAAGTTTGAGGCCAGCTTCAGCAACTTAGCAAGACCCTCTCTCAAAGTAAAAAATAAAAAGAGTTGGGGATATAGCTTAATTTTAAAGTGACAATCCCCAGTACTGGGGGAAAAATAGCAGCAACAATAGCATGTAAAGGATTGGGTTTCAAAATAGTGTACTTTCTAAAAACTCTGAAAGAGATCTGTATGGCAACATAGTAGACAAAGCAACTGTTTCCTTGTGGGGAATGGATATTCCCCATCAAACAAAGCAGAACTATTCAGGATTTTTAACAGTTGTAACATGTATGTTTTTAAATTCAGAAGAATATCTCAACAAAAACACTATATAAAAGGGCATTTAGCTTTGATTTTCCTTCTTTTTTTTTTTTTTAATGTGGTGCTGAGGATTGAACTCAGTGCCTCCCATGTATGAGGCAAGCGTTCTACTGCTGAGCTAAAACCCTGATTTTCCTTTTAAATTGTGATTCGAATGTTCATTTTTGAATAACAGTATACTTAGATTATGTATTATTGTTATTTTGTTAATTCATTGTTAGAAATAACTGAACTCTTCATGGACATTTCTTTGGCCCCATTAGCAATTTTCACATACATTCTGGGTGGGTTTGTTACTGTTTGGAGTAAAAATTGCTAACACCCTCAGGAGGGCAGCAGAGAGTTATTTGAAGCTTTGCATACAATTCTGAAGAGATCAAAGACTCTGAGAATCAAGTCTCCATTGGAATCATACTCTTAAGCCTTTGCTCTGAGAGCAGTAAGACTGGATCTTCTGCTGGATGCAGGGTACAAACTTTTCATCTTATAGTGAAGCCTGATAGTCTACAAATCCATCAAGCAAAGGAAAATATTTCTGTGTTTCTTCTCTTTCTTCCCTTTCTATTATTATATGTTTGATTGCTCCCTGTATGCTAAGCATTATAAATGCAGGTTACACCTAGATAAAGCAAAAAAGGTCTTTGCTCTCAATAGAGTATATTAATATACAGATGCAGAAAAACTTCACTGTAGTATATAACATGTATACGTTATATATAATGTGTTATATATAATGTGTGTGTGTTGCATATTTGTGTGATGTATAGTGAAACAGAGAGAAAGAAATAGTCTCTCTGGCTTAGTTAGCCATTCTCATCATTATACTCTATAATAATGAAAAATTCATACTTATTGATGTAGTTTTAAATCTATGTGTAAATTTAAATTTACTTGAATGTAGTTTTAAATCTACGCTCTTTAAATTAGCTATCCTTAACATTTGTTTTAGAGTAATGAGTATATCCTAATTTTTAAAATTAGTCCTCTCTAGTACTTATTTACATAGAGAATATTTAATAAAAATCTGAGTTATATGTTGTTATCTGTGTAAATACATTGTGAATATATATGTTGATATATACTTATTCTTAACAATTTACCTATAGCCTGTTGAGTTTCAAGGACACCAACTGAAAGGATCAGCTACTAGTGGTGTAATGGTCAGAGGACAGAGCTCACAGCTAGTATACAGCCAGTTTCCAGGTAGCATGGAATATCAAAACTTCATGCCAGATACTTGTTTTTTGACACCAGAGTTGCTTAGCACTTGTATGCAGACTGACTTCTTGCAGGTAAAGATATTTTTATGGTTGTATTTTGGCAAATTATTTTATTTATGTCAATATTATTTTATAAAGAGATTATAGTTAAATCTTTGTACAAAAGAAGTACAAGATGGGCTGGGGTTGTAGCTCAGTGGTAGAGCGCTTGCCTTGCATGCATGAGGCCCTGGGTTCAGTCCCCAGCACCACATAAAAATAAACAAATAAAAATGAAGATATTGTATCCATCTACAACTAAAAAAATATATTAAAAAGAAAAAGAAGTACAGCAGGGCTGGGGTTATGGCTCAGTGGTAGAGTGCTCGCCTAGCATGTGTGAGGCACTGGGTTTGATCCTCAGCACATTAAAAAAATAAATAAACAAAGGTGTCCATCTACAACTAAAAAAGAAATTAAAAGAAAAAAAAAAAAAAAAAGAAGTACTAGTAGTAGTACAGGAGTATATTGACAGGAACCATAAATCAAAGATGGAGTTTCTGTTTTTCAATCTGTCTGTTTTTTGACAGATGAATAAATTAGAGTATTCTATATTGAAAAAGAAACTTATGCCCATTTGTTTTATTTCTTACTACTTTCACAAATACCAGTTATGGTTATATGTTAAATATCCTAAGTCTATAAAAAAAATGTTTTCAAGCAAAATAACTAAAGCTGCCAAGAGAGATAAGTGCCTTCTTAAATATGTGTGATGTATTACTAACATATAGCAGTCTCTGAACTTGAAAAAATATTCTGTGTTTCATCAAATTCTAAGATACTATCATTTTTTTAAAAAAAATATCTTTTATTTTTATTTGTTTATTTATATGGGGTACTGGGGATTAAACCCAGGACCTCATGCATGCGGGGCAAGTGCTCTACCACTGAGCTTCAACCCCAGCCCCAAAATACTATCGTTTTAAGACTCTATCATTATATGGCACTCAGAAGAAAAGTAGTCAGTTAAACATTATAGAATACCTTATTACTTCAACTTTTTTTTTTTTTTGGTGGTGCTGAGGTTTGAACCCAGGGCCTTGTGTATGTGAGGCAAGCACTCTACCACCTGAGCTATATTCCCAGCCCTTATTTAGACTTTGAAAAACATTAAAATAACCTTTTTATTGTGGCAAAAACATATATCATAAAATTTATCATATTAACCACTTTTTTCCAGTTTTAGATTTTTAAATTATTTCATTTTATATAATTATTTGCTATGCCTTTCTTTTTATTTCTTTATTTTTTTGGTATTACTGGGGATTAAACCCAGGGCCTCATGTGTGATAGGCAGGTGCTCTATCACTGAGCTACATCCCCATCCCTTTTTATTTAGAGATAGGGTGTCACTGAATTTCTTAGGCTTGTATTGAACTTTCTCTTCTCCTGCCCCAGCCTCCTAATTAGCTGGGATTGCATGCCTATACCACTGCATCTGGCCATATTAACCATTTTTAAGTATACAATTCAGTGGTAGTAAGCATATTTTCATTGTTTAAAAACAGATCTCTAAAACTTCTTCATCTTCACTTAGACTTATTTTTGATTCATTTTTGAAAATGTATTTTTATTTATAATTGACATTATACATATTTATGGGGTTTGGCGTTACATTTCATTACATGTATACGATATATAATGAGTAATTATCATATCTGTCATCTCAGACATTTATCACTTCTTTGTGTTAGAAGCATTCAGAATCTTACTAGCTATTTGAAATATTCAATTAATTTGTCTATTATCATCATCTGTGTTATAGAATATTAGAAATTATTTCTCCTGTCTAGCTGTACCTCTGTACACGTTAGCCATCCTCTCATCATCTCCCCTTTTCTCTCCCCCAAACCCTTCCCAAGCTCTGGTAACCACTATTGCATTCTCTAATTCTATAAAATAAATGTTTCAGTTTCCATATAAGTGAAAATGTGTGCTATTTGTTTTTCTGTACCTGACTTCTTTCACTTAACATAATGTCCTCCAGTTCTATCCATATTACTGCAAATGATGGAATTTCATCATTTATTATGGCTGAAAATATTCCATTGTGTGAGTACACCAGAGTTTCCTTATCCATCCATCCATCAGTATATACCTATCTTGGCTATCATGAATAGTGCTGCAGTACTTAGGGAGTACAGATGTTTCTTTGACATAATGATTTCAATTCCTTTTTCTGTATACCCAGTAATAGGATCACTGGGTTATCTCATAGTTCTGTTCTAATATTTTCCATAATAGTTTTACTAATTGACATTCCCACTAACAGTGGATAAGAGTTCCCCTTTGCATCCTTCTAGCATTTGTGTGTGTGTGTGTGTGTGTGTGTGTGTGTGTGTGTGTTTCTGTAATGGCCCTTGTAACTGGGGCAAAGATGATATGCCATTGTGGTTTTGATTTTTGTTTTCCTGATGGTTAATAAAGTTGAGGATTTTTTCATATACCTGTTGGCCATTTGGATTATTATTTTTTTTAAAGAAATGTCTATTCAGATTATTTACCCATTTTAAAATCAGATTATTTTACTTTTTGCTGTTGAGTAATATATTCTTGATATTAATCCCTTGTTGAATAAATAGTTTGTTTATATTTTTTTCCATTCTGTAGGTTTTCTCTTCACTCTCTTGTTTCCTTTACTGTGAAGAAGCTTTTTGATTTGATATAACCCCATTTGTCAGTTTTTTCTTTTGTTGCCTATGCTTTTAGGGTCATATCCAAAAAAAACTTTGCCCAAACCAATGTTCCACAATGTTTCCCATTTTATTTTACCAGTTGCATAGTTTTTAGTTTCTTTCTTCTGTATATGGATATCCATTTTCCTGCATCATTTTTTGAAGAGACTTTCCTAAGATTGAGGTCAAAGTTCCAGATGACTCAATTTCTGGTGAGGACCTCTTCATGCCTTGCAGATGGCTGCCTTCTTGCTGTGTCCTTACATGGCCTTTCCTTGTTGTGTGCCTTGGAGAGGGCAGAGAGAGAAGAACAATGGGAGGGTGAGAGAAAGAGAGAGCATGTGTGCAAACACATATAAAGAAGAAAGTAAGGGATCTTTGATGTCTTTGCTGATATCAGATCAGGGTCTCATACTTATGACCTCATTTGCCTGAGCTTTCTTCTAAAGGCCCTGTCACTAAGAACAGTCACATTGAGAGGTATGGCTTCAACATGTGAATTTGGGGGGCACATAATTCTGTCCATAGTAGGGAGCAGCAGCTTTGGTGAGTATGTAGACAGAGATAAGGAATGCCTGTGAAAAAGACAAGTAGAGATATTAGAGTACATGGATTTGTTCCAGAGAAGATGTTTGTACATTTATTTGCACAACGAAAAGTTTAAAGCAATGGGAATGGATGGATTTATTTAAAAAGTATAGAGAGTAGAGAGCCTGGGTTATCTCCCATTCTCAGAATGGAGACAGATCAATAAAATATTGAAATAGCCAATAAAATAAGAACAGAAATATATCCTATTTCATTTAGCAACTCAGAGGTCATTGGTGACCTTGGCAAGATCAGTTTCATTTAAATGGTAAGGTTTTGTAAAAAACAGTTTAGAGAAACAAAGAATGAGTGAGAGGTAAGAAAATTGACATTATGGCAAACTCATGAAAAAGAATGGCATATTTAGTCAGTCATTCATTTAGCAGACATTTCTTTATGTTACACTATCAAGATAAGCATGTGAATAAAACAGGTAAATTCTGTCCTCATAAAGGAGGAGTAAAAGGAGACAGACAATGAAAATATACACTACTCAAGGTTTTGGGTGCTGAGGAGAATCATATAGCTATGTAAGAAAGTTAGGGAATGCAGGTGAGGATGGAGTTCTATTTAAGTAGGTAAGGTCAGGCCTCTTCAGTAAGATAACATTGGAGTAGAGAACTAGGTGAAGGAAGGGAGAATATTCCAGGCACAGGTAATAACAAATGCAAAGGTTCTGAGGCAAGAGAAGGCTGGTCAGTTTGTAGAACAGCAGGGCTGCCGTGGAGTGAGTTAGGAATGAGCGAGAGGGAGAGTGGTAGAAGTGAGGTCAAAGAGCAGGAAGCCGGGCTTGGTGGTGCATGCCTGTAATCCGAGCGCTTCCAGAGGCAGAGGCAGGAGGATCACAAGTTCAAAGCCAGCCCTAGCAATGGTGAGGCACTAGACAACCCAGTGACACCCTGTCTCTAAAATACAAAATAGGGCTGAGGATGTGGCTCAGTGGTTGTGCACCCCTTAGTTCAATCCCCAGTACTTTCCCCTGACACCACCTCCTACCCCCAACAAAAGAGTAGAAAGTAGACTGGTCAGATAGGGCCACAGAGGACACTTGAAGATCTGCCTTGTACTTTGAAAGAGTCTGAGAGCCATTAGAGGGTTTGATCAGAGAGGTTAAATACTTGAACTGAAATTTTAAAAAGAATTCTGGCAAGTTTGTGGAGAAGGTAGTAGGAGTAGGGGAACACGGTAGAATATTCAATCAGCATTTTCTCTTATTGTAATTTTTATCCAATGGGAAATGCAGTCTAAATTGCCCAGTTTTAAATTCCCAACTCTGCTGTGTATAAGCTGGATGAATTTAAGCAAGTCTACTGTTTTCTGCTTTTTTTCTTAGTTCCATCAGTTGCAAAATAAGGGAAATAAGAGTATATACTTCATATGGCTATGGTAAGGATTAAAGTTAACAATAGCAAGTGCTCAGAACAGTCCCTGGTACATAGTAAGAACTTGATAATATAGAAAAGCTATTATTGTCATGTTGATCAAGTTATAATTTCCCATTTGTTTGTATCTTTCACTAGAATGAGCCCCTTTCGTGGAGACCATGAATATTCATTTTCTCATTCTTACTTCCTAGCACAACACCCCAAACCCAGTAGCTAATCAAGAAAATGTTTTTTAAAAAAATGTATATGTACATATGTGTGTGTGTGTGTGTGTGTGTGTGTGTGTGTAGTTTCTGGTTTTGTTGGGTTTCTTTTTCTTTTTTTTTTTTTGGTGTTATCTTACTGAAGAGGCCTGACCTTACCTACTTAAATAGAACTCCATCCTCACCTGCATTCCCTAACTTTCTTACATAGCTATATGATTCTCCTCAGCACCCAAAACCTTGAGTAGTGTATATTTTCATTGTCTGTCTCCTTTTACTCCTCCTTTATGAGGACAGAATTTACCTGTTTTATTCACATGCTTATCTTGATAGTGTAACATAAAGAAATGTCTGCTAAATGAATGACTGACTAAATATGCCATTCTTTTTAAACTCAGAGCTTTGCACCTGCCAGGCAAGCACAGATACACCCCAACCCTAAATGTATAAATGTATATTGTATATTTATTAAAAAAGAAACAAAATGAACATACATACATACAAGCATATTTATTTTTATAAGTTCAAACCATTCAGAAAAGTATGAAATTACAAGTAAAACAGCCTCTGATCCCACTCCTATCAGAATCCACTCCTAACATCTCTAAATGTCTATTTTTAAATTCTGTTTATACAAACATATTAAATATGATCATCATATTAGCTTTTAAGATGGTTTATTTCTGGAATTAGCATCAGCAAAATTAAAGGCCGATCTAATGAAAATAATAGTGAATTGGGATATATTTAAAAAGTCACTTATTGAGGAACAATGTGTTGAAGTTTCAGTCAAGTATAGATAAACCCCAGATCTGAGGACATAAGAGAAAACTATGTGTAGGAATTTAAACTTTCACAAGTCCAAATATGAAACCTGAGTCTCTCACGGTAGTAACTGATCTTTAGAACCAAATCCTCATAACCCAATTCTCTCTTAATGAGAATTGGACCCACTTCAAATAAATCTGAAGACTTTGTATTCTCTGTTTGTTTGTTTAATTTTTTTTTTAGTTGTAGATGGACCCAATACCTTTGTTTTGTTTTATTTATTTTTTTATATGGTGCTGAAGATTGAACCCAGTGCCTCACACATGTTTACAACTCCAGCCCCTGTGTTCTGTTTTACTTCTATTATTATTGATTTTAATGAATTATCCTGTCCTTTTTGAAGGAAGTTTTATGATAATTTGCCCTCACCATAGCTTTAGAATGTGCTTGAAATCATTATTGTTATTTAAAAAAATTGCTTTAGTTGTAGATAACACAATACCTTTATTTTATTTATTTATTTTTATGTGGTGCTGAGGATTAAACCTAGTGCCTCACACATGCAAGGCAAGTGCTCTATCACTGAGCTACACCCACAACCACAGCCCCTGAAATCATTATTTTTATAATGTAAATTACTAAAATTCATTCAAACTATAAGGAAAAAATGTATTAAGATTTTTGTCTGTTATTTTGTTTCTTCTTTCTGAATAGGTGAAGTCACCAGAACAAAAGTTCTCTACATTGAGTCCTGTTTCTACTTTTTCTTTGAACTCAAGAAATGAAGATGTTCTAGAATTCTCTGAAGAGTCCCTGAAAGCAGGAACTTCACCTGGTGACCTTGACTTTCTCTGCTTGGAATCTATATTACTCAAATCACTATTAGTCCATGTAGTGAAGTTTTTATTTGAGAGATAGTTACTAACCAAAAATATCTTGGAACTAGATTCAGTATCATAGCCCTTGAAGCCTTCCCACATCTTTTCTTTCTTTTGACTTTTTCTATTTTAGATAGTGGTCTCAATTACAATACTCCCTTCTAGTTCCTTCTTACTTCTCACTCCAACTGTCTTATCACATGCCACTGAAAATGTCTTTGACACTTCTCGCAGTTGTAACTCCACAGTGTAACCTCTCTATGACCACTTTTTCTCTTGGAGGAATGACTCATTGCAAATGTCTCCTCAACACTGATGGTTGACCTTAGCATAACCTTAGTTTCCTTTGGGATTCTGGCAGTATCAAGAAACTCTTCAACTTCTGATATCATCATTGCACTCTCAGGCCTCAGTGTTTTCATATATTTTGATTCTTGTAAATTCTTTCCTGCTTCTTAATAAGTATACTATTATTCTATAGGTCTTCCACTAACTTTTATTTTCCTCTTTCTCCTTTCCTTTTCTTTTTTAAAAAATGATACTGGGAATTGAACTCAGGGATGTTTTTTCACTTAGGTAAATCCCCAAGCCTTTTTATTTTTTAGATAGAGCATAAGTTGCCCAGAATGACCTCAAACTTTCCATCCTCTTGCTTCAGCCTTCAGAGTTGCTGGGATTACAGGCATGCACCACTGTGCTGGGCTTCCTCTCTCTTTTCTTATCATCTCATCAATATATATTCCCTTCATTCAGAAGTTATGTTGGGTGAGGATGATGTTATATTTAAATTTTTTGATTATAAGTGGGTGATATAAAGAGGAAAAAAGTTTTATGTGAATGAGTAGGTGGCTTGGAGTCAGAATGGAAGGAGCAGGTATTTTACAATAAGTGTAATGGCAAGGGATTAACATGATTTTTATAGTTATGCCATCAATCTTTCACTTCCTTATTGGAGTTTTAAATTTTCTGTCAGTATTGTTTGACCAACTTGTTAGAATTACAACACAGCAGTTTATAAAAGAATATTCATTGACTCACCTACTGCTTTACTATTTCCCAAATGATCTCCAGAATTTATTTCCCACAAAACAGAAATGTTGTCTGAAAGGTACGTTAGTATACAACAAGAATCTATAGCATTGTCAGATGAAAACTTTAAGCTTTCATAGTTTCCACACAGTATTATTTATATTTCTAAGTATTCAACAAATATTAATTGCTTCTTACATTTCTAGGAGCCTCTTTATACCAAAGCTGATGATAGGAGGAATTATAAAACTCATTCAGGCAAAAATCTGCCATGAGTTTATCAGAATTGTATTCTTATAATATTCTAATAGATCAAAATAAAGCTAAAATCTTTATGCTGAAGAGTAACATGATCATTCATGAATATAATAAACATATAAAGGAAGTTACAATCACATAGTCATAAGTGAGCTATGAAATTCAGTCTCTGGAGAATGAATATAAAATAAATATTAAAACCTTTTTCTGGGTTCTTATCATGATCCTGCCACTTGGCAGATAAGTTACTTCTGGGCCCCTTTGGTTTCATCTGTAAAATGAGAATGATATATCCTTTCTTGGCTTTGAAATGCTTTGAAACCATTAGTTCTATATAAATATAATATCAGAATTTTAGGAAAAAAATCCTTAGTTAAAAAAAAATAGTACTTCAAGTTTATCAGTCTTAAAGTTTTAAAATCTATAAAATATCTTTGAAATTTTTATTTTTGAGATTAAAACCATTTTTAAATGAAATAAAAATATATATGCATATACTTAAGTGTATATGCATATATATATATATATTTATTATTTATAGAGCAAGTTGGTACTTTAGCCTTGGTGATGACTGGTAGTACATTTTCTATTTAATCAGCATCAGCATTATTTTCTTTCAGGAATGAAAAAAATTAGTTCTCTGAAGAATAAAAACCTTCAACGTCCCCCATTAGTAAGTAGAGCCGGAGTTCCTTCTCCTGAACTGCCTAACTTAGATTCTTATTCATTTGTGTTCAACTGTGACACATCAGAGTCTTCTGGTTTCCCCACATTCAACTTGCAGGAAGAGTCAGCAGTTTTTCCCTTTAGCTTTGGGTCTGAGGACCAAAGTGAAACTTTCTCTGAAGAAGCTATGAAAATGACTCCAGGGGATGTTTCACTGCTCAATACAAAATCTCAAAGCAAGTGGCTAAAATATGAAAATACATCCCAATGTAACTTGACTACTCCAAACAGAGTTGATCTAGGAACAGATGGCTTTTTCAATGAGGCTATTTCTGGGATGCATTTTAGTGACTCCTGTGAAGGGCAGAGTGAAGCTCTGAATGAAAGTTCTTTAGACTCTGTGCATTTGCAAATGATAAAAGGCATGCTCTATCAACAGCAGCAAGGTTTTAGCAGTCAAGATTTGGTTTCCAGAAAGAATGCACTTTCTTTGAGTTTAAAGCAGACTTCCAAATCTGAGGAGGGTCAAAATGTGTTAGGAAAGTCCACCTGCTACAACTACAGTGCACAGGATTTACAGGTGAGGAAATGCACCAGTCTCTTTTTTTCCAATAGTTGCTGCCTAAATTTCAACAAAAGAAACACAGGTGCAATTTCACCTTTGGAATATATGGATTTTTTGATCTAGAGCTCTAGCTATAGTTACGTCATCTCCTTTGATTTAAAGTCTTCCCTACTAGTTGTGAACGTTAAATGAAATTGTATGTTTGAAATTATCTGGTGCTATGTCTTCCATATAATAAGTATTTGATAAATTTAGCTCTTATTTCTGTATTAGAAATGACTACTTCCAATATAAATAGTACCATTCTTGTTTTTATTTATGACTATGAAGTCAATTTTTCAATTGGATTATTGTTAGGGTAATGGTACATTTATAATACACTGGTTATAATTCCTTTTTTGTGTGTGTGGTGCTGGGGATCCAACCCAGGGCTTTGTGCATGCGAGGCAAGCACTCCGCCAACTGAGCTATATCCCCAGCCCCTTGTTATAATTCTTATTATAGTTATAACAAGAAATAGAGATATACAATGATCCATTCAGTTACATTTTCCTGGCTAAAAAAAAAAATTGAAAAATTAATGAGCTAGACCAAGAAATTTAAAGGTGAATGTTTTCTCTGAAAGGTGGAAACTAATCAAAATAAGGGGGGGGTGGGTAAAGAGGAAGATGGATTCCACCGAAATAGAAGAAAGATCAGAAGAGTAGAAGAAGGGGATTGAGGAAATGATAAGGGAGTAAATCTGATAAGTGATAAGTGGAATAAATCTGACCTAACTTTACTATGTACATATATGGATATATGACAGTGAATCTCACTATTATACAAGTCACTAATTAGGAAAAAACAGCAACTGTAAGTAGCAGAAAGATCAGTAGAGTAGAGAGAAGGGAACAAGGGGTGAGAGGAAGGGAGGGAAAGGGAAGTACTAGGGTCTGACTTAGAGCAAAGTATGTTCCATGTCTTTATAGTTATGTCAAAATTAACCCTAATGTTATATATAAACAAAAAAATAAAAAATAAAAGAGAGAGAAAAAAAAATTCAAGGACTTATTAAGAGGTAGCCAAAAATGTTATTTAAAATTAAAAGTCTTATGCATTGTTATTCTGGCTCTATTTGTATTCTCATTTAAAATTAGAAAACAATTTTCATGGACTCAAGAAACCAAAAGTAAAGTTAGTATATTTTCTTAAACATATCTGTTTTTTTTTTACAAAAGAGAGAGAGAGAATTTTTTAATATTTATTTTTTAGTTTTTTGGTGGACACAATGTCTCCATTTCACTTTTATGTGGTGCTGTGGATCATCCCCAGCGCCCCGCGCATGCCAGGTGAGCAAGCTACCGCTTGAGCCACATCCCCAGCCCTCTTAAACATATCTATAAAAAATAATTTCCTCAATGATAAACTGTTTTTTTTTTTTTTTTTTTTTGGAGCTTTTATAATTGAATCATTTCATTTCAGGAGATAAACCGCTCGGAGCTATGCTTCCCAAGTGGACAAAAAGTAAAATGTGCTTATCTTCCCAAAAGGCAGATTCACATACCAACTGTTTTTCAGTCTCCAGCTGATTATAAGCAAACCTTTACCTCTTGCATCATAGGTATGACTGTTATATTTTTATTTTATTCTGATGGCCACTTAGTGTAATAGAATTATGGGAAAGTGTATTCTGAATTTTCAGGTATATTAATTCTCCACTTCAGATTTGTTTTCCATGTGTTTACTTGTTTTTGACAGTAACCATTATTCTAACTTTTGATCAAAATAGAGCTTTAAAAACAAAAAATGAGGGCTGGGCATGTGGCTCAAGCGATAACACACTTTCCTGGCATGCACTAGGTGCTGGGTTTGATCCTCAGCACCACATACAAATAAAATAAAGATGTTGTGTTCACCGCAAACTAAAAAATAAATATTAAAAAAAAACCCTCTCTCTCTCTTTAAAAAAAAACCAGAAAAATTATAAAATTTTAAAAATTATCTTTTTAAAATTATAGTTTTTCTTTCTTTTTGGTAGTTGTGTATGAACAGCAGGCCTTTATTTTTTTATTTTTTGGGTACCGGGCACTTGACCACTGAGCCACATCCCCAGCTCTTTTTTTTGTATTTTATTTAGAGATAGGGTCTCAGTTGTTTAGTGCTTCACTTTTTGCTGAGGCTGGCAATCCTCCTATCTTAGCCTCCTGAGCCACTGTGCCCAGCTTATTTGTTTATTTTTATTTGGTACTGAGAATCGAACCCAGTGCCTCACACATGCTAGCCATGTGCTCTGCCACGGAGCTACCGCCCCAACCTCATAATTTTTCATTTTTTAAAATAGAAGTATTTCCAGAGAGTATGGAAAAGCAGGACTCTGACTGAGAGAGGGCTTTCTGTAGTGGTTTGGCCCTGGGTGATGCAAAATTGTGAAAAATCAAATATTTTTTATAACAATATAAGTGACTTGTTTAGCTTCTATTTTTGTCTATTTAAAACATTCCTTTATTATGCTAAGTGAAATTTAGCCAATCCCCAACACCCAAATGCCGAATGGTTTCTCTGATTTAAGGATGCTGATCCATAATATGCTGTGGGACAGTGGGGATGGGAAGATTAAATGAACTCTAGATGGGGCAAAGGGGAAAAGGGGAGGGAGGGAAAAGAGTAGGAAAGATGGTAGAATGCGATGGTCATCATTAACCTAAGTACACGTAAGAAGAGATGAAGGATGTGACTCTACTTTGTGTACAATCAGAGACATGAAAAATTGTGCTCTATATGTGTAATATGAATTTTATGCACTCTGTTGTCATATATAACAAATCAAAATTAAAAAAAAACTGATCCCTTAATGTTGATTTGTTCAGTTTCATTTTTGAAAAAAAGATATTGATATTATGATTATAAAATTTCTGTGTTCATTTCAGCAATTTGTTAACATATGTAGAAGTATAAATCAGGGGGAAAATCATTTGCAACTTCTTCAACCAGAGATAAATATGGTCAAAAAAGAAGTGTTCCATGACTTGTTTAATTAAATGGAAAAATTTAAGTATGATGTATGATTAGGTCTGAGTGCTTCAAGATACAAGGGCAAATCCACCTTAAAAAACTGGATTGGCTCATGTCTGTAAACCCAGCCACTTCACTGAGGTAGGAGGATCGCAAGTTTAAAGTCAGCCTGAGCCACTTAGCAAGACCCTGTCTCATAGTTACATTCCTGAATGAAACTCAGAGGAAGAATCCTCTTTGCTTCAGTCCCTAGTACCTCTACCACCACCACCACCATAACAACAAAGGATATTTGTATTATGTTTTATTTTGATTCTATTTAAAGGCTATTATCAATTTTGGCTAATATAGAGCACATGTGATAGAAACACAAATTTTTTTTTTTATAAAGAAGGATTTTTATTTTTTAATATTTTATTTATTTATTTTTATTTATATATGACAGAGGAATGCATTATAATTCTTATTACACATATAGAGCACAATTTTTCTTATCTCTGGTTATATACAAAATATATTCACACCAATTTGTGTCTTCATACATGTACTTTGGATAATAATGATCGCGTCATTTCTAACCTCATGCCCCCTCCCTTCCCCTCCAACAACACATAATTATTTTGTATTTAAATTTCAACTATATCTACTTTTTTCTAGAACATCTAAATATATTGCTGTTTGAGTTGGCACAAAGATTACACAAAGCTCTTTCAAAAGTTGACATATCGTTTTACACATCATTCAAAGGAGAGAAAATGAAAACTGTAGAAAATAATTTGCCATCCTGTCATCATGATCAACCTGCAAAACTTGTCATGGTTAAAAAGGAAGGTCCAAATAAGGTATTGTTCCTCCACACACCTAATACTTGTCTTATGCATAATTGGGTAACTGTTGCTTTATGGCAAGCTTGAAGAATGAGACTTGATTTAGGAGCCTTCTGTTTGAGCATTAGGAACTAATAATAGAGTAAACTCAGTTTTTATGAAAAGAATGAGCTGACATTTGGCATTTGTTTTTTAGGGATTGGCTAGCTTCACTTAGCATAATCTGCTCTAGTGCCATCCATTTCCCTGCAAATTCTATGATTTTGTCATTTTTTAATGCAGAGTAATACTCCATTGTGTATAAATGCCACATTTTTTTAATCCATTCGTCTATTGAAGGGCATCTGGGTTGGTTCCACAGTCTTGCTATTGTGAATTGAGCTGCTATGAACATCGATGTAGCAGTGTCCCTGTAGCATGCTCTTTTTAGGTCTTTAGGGAATAGACCAAGAAGGGGAATAGCTGGGTCAAATGGTGGCTCCATTCCCAGCTTTCCAAGAAATCTCCATACTGCTTTCCAAATTGGCTGCACCAATTTGCAGTCCCACCAGCAATGTACAAGTGTACCCTTTTCCCCACATCCTCGCCAGCACTTGTTGTTGTTTGACTTCATAATGGCTGCCAATCTTACTGGAGTGAGATGGTATCTTAGGGTGGTTTTGATTTGCATTTCTCTGACTGCTAGAGATGGTGAGCATTTTTTCATGTACTTGTTGATTGATATAAGGAGAGTAACTAAGAACAGAGTAGGGACGAAGAGCATGAGAAGAAGATTAACATTAAACAGAGATGAGAGGTGGGAGGGAAAGGGAGAGTAAAGGGAAATTGCATGGAAATGGAAGGAGACCCTCAGGGTTATACAAAAGAACATACAAGAGGAAATGAGGGGAAAGGGAAAAATAATACAAGGGGGAGAAATGAAGGTCAGTCGAGGGGGTAGAGAGAGAAGAGGGGAGGGGAGGGGAGGGGGGATAGTAGAGGATAGGAAAGGTAGCAGAACACGACAGTCACTAGTATGGCAATATGTAAATCAATGGATGTGTAATTGATGTGATTCTGCAATCTGTATATGGGCTAAAAATGGGAGTTCATAACCCACTTGAAGCAAAGTGTGAAAGATGATATATCAAGAACTATGTAATGTTTTGAACAACCAACAATAAAAAAAAAATAAAATAAAAAAAAAAAAAGAAAAGAATGAGCTGTATTCTGGGACACAAAAATATGAGTTAAGATTAACTTTCAAATTACTTTGGAACTCACCTCATAGTAATGAACACAGAGATAACATGAAAGAAAATTTTTTATATTACTGTAATTGGTAAACTGGGAGGATATGCCTAAGATACAGTGATACCACTGAGAAGGAGAATATGTTCCACATGAGGGTTTAGAAGAATGCAGGAATGGGCCTGAAAGAAATGAAGGTTGTCTGGGCACATTGGCACATGCCATCCTTGGGACACTGGGCTGGAGGATCAAAAGCTCAAGGCCAGCTTCTGCAACTTAGCAAAACTTTGCCTTAAAACAAACAAACAAACAACCAAAAAGCAAATAAATAGGGCTGGGGTGTGGTTCAGTGGTAAAATACCCCTGGGTTCAATTCACAGTATTTCTGCCCTTAAAATAAAAATAAATAAATAAATAAAAATTTAAAAAAGAAAGAATTGAAAGCTGTAATCAGTCTACTTTGTAATCCTAACAACACCAGAAGAATAGAAAATCAGATTGACCTAATGTATATTGCTGATAAAATACCATGGAAAAAGTCAGGTTAGTAAAATGTGTATTGATTGATAGCTTGTACTCATTTGCAAGACTGTGCTTTCTTAACCTATTATTTTTTCTTAACCTGTTTGCATATCCTATTTCATTAATTATATAAAGTTGATTTTAAATTTAGTTACCAAAAGCAAGAATTCATAACTAATATCATAGCCATAAAGAATGAAATATCATATAGCTACTAAAATCTTTGTTTTCTTTTCAAGATTATTTCATGACATGGGTACATGCTTATACTATATTGTTGGGTGTAATGATTAGATTACAGAATAGAAAATGTGTCATCTAAGTTTTTTTTTAAAAAGACCACTATATACATTTATGTGTCTTTGTGTAAGTGAGGAAAAAGCTGGAAAAGAAATGCAGAGATATTGCTTGTTATTCTTTCTGGATAGATTTCAAATTGTCTATAATGAACACTTTATCAAAGAAATAATAAATTTTAATTTATTGTTAATTTCAAATAAGTTTTCATTCTCAGAATAATATAATCTTTTTCTCTTTTTGATAAAGAGAAAACATGGAAAAGTACATGGTTTTAAGTTTTATCATATTGTTTAAAGTATTTAAAAAATTAAGTTGTATTGTGACTTTGTAGAGTATATTAGTAAGGCCAAGCAGTCTTCATAAGTGTTGACAAGCATAATTAAAAAAAATAAAAATAAAAATATCTTTCTTACTAAATTTTAATATCTTTTTTTTTTTCCTCCTTTCTTTCTTTCTTTTTTTTTTAAGTATTGTGCTTTGAACCCAGGACCTCATGCATGCTAGGCAAGTACTCCTCCACTAAGTTACACCCCTAGCCCTAAATTTTAATATATTTTTTTCCTCCTTAGGGTCGTCTCTTTTATACATGTGACAGACCCAAAGTGGATCAATGTAAATTTTTCAAGTGGCTTGAGGAAGTAACTCCTGGATGGTTAACACAGGAAGAGTCTCAACCCAGCATGGTTTTAAATGATATTAAGAGTATTGCCTTATATTTAAGAAGTCAAAAGATACCACTCTATGAGGAATGCCATCTTTTGGTGAGGTATGTTTCATGGTACCAAATAATTGCCTGTAATTACTATCAGAAAATAATATACATTAATAAATATGTAATATATAAATATATATTAATAAATAATATAAATCAGAAGATAGCAACCCTCACAGGATTATCAACAGCTTTAAAAGAGATTGAGATGGAAAAGTATCTAACAGAGAGAATACTTTAGTTTTTATAAGTTTAAAATGAAAGGAGTCTGTAAGGTTATTTTAACCCTCTCTAAATATCAAGCAGTTTCAGAAATATCAGAATAACTGGAAGGAGGCTATTTTTCTAACCATTTTTATGCATAGTTGGGGCTGTTCTTCACAATCTCAGGGGACTCTGTTGAACAAATCATAGGAATAATTTTTTGGAAGTGCCAGATAATAATTTTTCACAATCTTGAACTGTATAGCCTGTAGGATGATAGAATGGTACATTTTAGAAGCATGTCTGGTATAGAAGTAGGATTACTAAAAAAGTATAAATGCCATATGCATGGTAACTTAATAATAATTTATTGGGAATTTTTAGATGCTAGGTTTTCTTCTAAGTATTTTGTCTTATTCCATTTAATCATCACAGTAACCTATAAGATCACAGTAACCTATAAGATATGGAGATAGTGGAGACAAGTATTAATTTTATTTTACTGTGATAGAAATTGATATTCTCTATTTTTTAGATACTTTTTCCTATCTTCATCTTTTTAAAACTGATGATAGGGACTAGGGATGTAGTTCGGTGGCAGAGTGCTTGCCTAGAATGCTTGTACAAGGTTCTGGGTTTGATCCCCAGCACTGCAATCAGTCCAATCAATTGATGACAATTCTGTGATATTGCTGTTTTCTTCCTTTGATGGAATATATTTATTTTTCATATGCATGTATGAAAGTATGTAAATGCACAGAACTCTGATCCTTTCCTTTTTATGTTGTGTTTTAAAAAAAGATTTAAAAATTTTTTAATATTCAAATTTATTTTTATTTTTATTCTTTTTTTCAGGAAAGGATTTGACTTTCAGAGAAAACAGTACGGCAAACTAAAAAAGTTTACTGCTGTAAATCCTGAATTTTATAGTGAAAAGAAAAGCAAACTTTATCTTAAATTGAGTCGGAAAGAAAGTTCTTCGGTTTATAGCAAAGGTAAGTTGGTCTGATCATGGTGATGATGCATTTACAAACAGCTGAATATCTCTGTAAATTCCCTCCCCCCCTCCTGGGGATTGAACCCAGAAGCCCTCTACTACTAAGCTATATTTCAAGTGCTTATTTATTTACTTTAAAATTTTTGTTAAAAACTTTTTATTGGTACTTAATGATTATACATAATAACAGGATTCATTGTGATATAATTATACATGCCTAAGGCTTGCCTATTTGGTTAGTTTTTTCAAAGAACAACCTTTTGCCTTTGTGGATCAAAAGATCAGCAAGTATCTTTGTTTTATTTTGGTTTGGTTTTGGTTTCTTTTTGTCTTCCACTCTTATTTTTAAGATCTCTCTTATTTTGTTAGGTTTTAGTGTAATCTTCTTTTTCATACATCCTAAGTCAGATATGTAGCTTGCTAATTTTGAGGATTTTTTCTGTTTTCTAATATAAAATTAGGATTGTAAATTTCCCTCAAAGTACCACTCTACTTTTGTGAAGTACTTTTTTTCATTTAAATTAATTTTATTTAAATTTTATATTATAGTTTCATCTTTAGCATACAAGTTAGTAAGCATGTTTTTAAGGAAATTTCTATATTAACTTTTAACTTAACCTACAGAGTATCATCTGCAGGCAGATTTCAGTCTACAAACTTACTAGTTAGCAGATTATGGTTTTCGTAATAGTATTCTTTAAAGTTCATCTATGTTTTTTTAATGGTATAGAAAATGAGAAATATATATGCCTTCTCTTTTTATTAGATGCTGAGCTCTTAAACAAATCAAGTTTAGTAATTGCTTTCTCCAGATCTTCTCTAGTCTTGCCAATTTTTGGTTAGTCATCTATCAGCAATTCAGGGTGATAGTTGAAATCTTCAATGGTTCACGTTCTTCTTGCTATTTTCTTACTTTTTGCATTTCATATATTAGGCTTATTTTATTAGGTGCACATATGTTTTAAGTTACTCTTGTCTTCTTGATAAATTGAAATTTTATTATCATATAGAGACCCTCTACAACTTTAATACCTTTTTCTTAAAATGAATTTATTAATATAGACATGCCAGGTATGTTTTTGCTAATATGTACTTGATAAATCTTTTTTGAACACTTTTGTGTGTTCTCATAGGTACGTTCCTTGTAAACACTGTATGTGTCAATTATAAAAAATTTGACCTGTAAACAGAACAAGCCCAAATAGTTAGATTTAAATTATAATCATTGATACATTTGTATATGTTCCTACAATCTTAAATTATTCGTTTATCCCACTCTTTCTTTGCTCTTTTAAATCCTTTTTTGCCATCTTAAAAAGTGATAGTTAATCTTTCCTTCAGTAAAACAACTTCTTAGAAAACATTCACAATCCTTTGTTCTTCTCTAGATGCTCTCCTTCACTTTCTATCTTCCTTTTTCCTTAGGGTGACATTATTTAGACTAGTAATATTTGGAGTATCATCTGCAGCTGGTTCCAATCCACAAACTTACTAGTTTTCAACAGAGGGAAACAGCTACTTCAGTATTTAAATCACTTATGTCATTAGGCAAACTTGTTTAGTTATTTTGTCTTATTTATTGCAAGACTTTCTCAGTGAAGAAACATTATGTTGATGCTATGGTTTAGATGAGAGGTGTTCCTCAAAAGCTCACATGTGAGACAATGCAAGAAGGTTCAGAGGAAAAATGATTGGCTTGTAAGAGTCTTAACCCAATCAGTGATTTAATCCTTTGATAGGGATTGACTGGTAACTGAAGTGGTAGGGTGTGGCTGGAGGAGGAGGGAATTGGGGCGTGGCTTTGGATATGTATTTGTATCTGGCGAGTTTCTCTCTCCTTTCTGATCACCATATGAGCCACTTTCCTCTGCCATATTCTCCCTTCATGATGTTCAGCCTCAACTTGAGCTCCAGGGAATGGAACGGGCTTTCTATGGACTAAGACCTCTGAAACCTTGAACCCTCAAATAAACTTTTCCTCCTCTGCAATTGTGCTGATCAGATTCTTTAGTCACAGCAGTGAAAAAGCTGACTAAAACAGTTGATTTGTTGAATTACATTCTAGCACAAGTTACTTATGGCATACAATTACGAACCATTCAGGTCAGGCTACTTTGAGTAGTGCTAATGTAACTTTGGAGTTAGTGTGGATCTATTTACTATCTATCTTTCTCCGACTACTTTTTATAAAGTTCTCACTTTTGACTGGGGATATAGCTCAGAGGCAGGGTACTTGCCTAGCATTGGCAAATTCCTGAGTTTTAACCCCAGCACTGCAAGAAATAAAATAATGAAATAAAATTCTAGGCTCTGAGTTTTTTCCCTTAAATACTTGTGACCTACAAAAACTACAATTTCATATGTTTTAACCTAGTAATTATGTACTTGGTTGTCTTCTTGAATCCATTGTTACTGTTGAAAACTCTGAGGGTACTTTGATTCTTTCTTTCTGTTATTTGTTCTTTTGGGAAGGAAACTTTAAAATTTTATCTATGATTTTACCTTTATTTCCTGATAATTGTGTCTAAATGTGGATTTTTCATTTTTTTTTTCTTCTCTTGGCCACACTATAAGACTTTTAACTCTGAGGTTCTTAATCTTTTTTGTAATTCTGGAAAATTGATCTTTATTATTTCTTCAAATAATCTTCCTTCTTTGTATGTCTTTTATTATTCAGATGTTAGCACCTCTGAATTTATCCTCTAGCTTGCTTAACTTTTATATATTCTGTGTTTTAGTTTTTCCTTCCTTCTGGGAGAATCCTCAATAAGGCTTTCTTTTTAAAATTTTTAATAATAAACTTTAACCTAAATATATTCAAAGCAATATCATTTCAATGTGTAATTAATGTAAACATTATGAGCTATTTCATGCTATTTTATTTTTTCATACTGCTTTTCTTTCTGGAAATTCTTATGAGGGAAGACCAACCCCAAACTTGTCAGCTTCAGTGAGTTCCAGAAATCAGGGGTGCAGTTGAACTATAGTGTGGAGAGACCTAGCCACCAGAAAACCACAGTCACCCATGAAATAACCCATAAGGTCAAGTGTAAACGGTTTGGTTCAAGGGAAAAGCAACATTAAATAGAATAATATTTTTGTATTACAAAATTCTTTAGCCCTCAGAGTTTGGAGAAATTGAGGTGGGATGGAGACTGCCCTGTGATCAGTTAGTTACCACCAGTTTTTGTCTGCTCATTACAGCACAGTGCTTTTGTTGTTGCCCTGATTTTTCCAGAGTATATTAGTCAACTTTCTATCACTGTAATGAAATACCTGAGAAAACTGACTTATAAAGAGAAATGATTTATTTTGTCTCATTGTTTTGGCAGTTCCAGTCTGTGATCAAGTGGCTTCATTGTTTTGGGCCTCTAACAAGACAGCATATCAAGGCAGGAGCACACAGAAAAATAAACTATTGACCTCCTGAGCCAGAAAAAATTTTATTCAATCCCTTGTATAAAAACAAAAACAAAGACGAATCCTGTTGTCAAAATCTGCTTTAGGGGCATGCCCCCAATGACCTAACGATTTTCCACTAGGTCCTACCTCTCAAAGGTTCCTCTACTTCCCAGTAGTACCACCCTGGCAACTAAGCCTTTAACACATAGACCTTTGGGGAATATTCAGTATCCAAACTGTAGCACAGAGGATTTCTAGACCAGAAATGTGAATTAACTTATGGATAGCAAGGTACTATTTGTTCCAGGGCATTGGGGCCTGGGGAGAGGGCCAGTGGAAAGTAAGAACAGAATCTTAGGCTGGAGTTGTAACTCAGTGGTAGAGCACTTGCCTAGCATGCACAAAGCTCAGGGTTTCATCCCAGCACCAAATACACACACAAAAAAAAAGGAGGAGTAGTAAATGGAAGAGGACAGAATCATCAGTGATACACTCTAGGCACTCCAGTTCAAAACAACATTCCAGCTCCATAGGGTTTCTCTACTTCTCTCTCTATTCCCTGCAGGAAGGCAGCCAGCAATCATTCTAGTTCAGACTCATTTTTTCCCCCCATTTTAAAAATTTGTTCTTTTTAGATATACATGATAAATATATTTTTGACATATTATACATGCATAGAGTATAATTTATTCTAATTAGGATCCCATTTTGTAGTTAGTTCAGCCTCTTGATTAGAAATTTTACTCCCCTAAAGTAGTTTCTATGATCTGAATGTGTCCCCCTCACAAATTAATATATTGAAACTTAAGTCCCATGAAAGAAATATCCCAGGGGCTGGGATTGTGGCTCAATGGTGGCAAGAGTGCTTGCCTAGCATGCAGGGACATTGAGTTCCATCCTCAGCATCACATAATTGTAAAATAAAGATATTATGTCCACTTAAAACTAAAAAAATAAAAAAGAAATATCCTAGCCCCTTTGGTCCCTTCTGCCATCTGAGTACATGGCCTTCTGCTCCTTCTACCATGTGAGGACACTGCAACAAGCACCATCTATGAAACAAAGAACAATCAATCTAAGGTATTTGTCCAATGGGCAAAGATTTTTTGAGTAAGAACTCAAAAGCATGGACATCTAAAAAAAAAAATAGACAAATGTATTATGTCGAACTAGAATCTTCTATATAGCAAAGGAAACAATCAAAAGAATGAAGAGACACCCTATAGTATGGGAGAGAATATTTGCAAACCATATATCTGATGAGGAATTAACATCCAAAATATATAAGGAACTAGAACAACTCAGTAAGAAAACAAATATATATGTCTATACCATGGAATATACATCAGTCTCGAAAAAGAAGGAAATTCTAATATTTGTGATAGCATGTATGAACTTGGAGGGCTTTATGCTAAGTGAAATAAGCAGACACAAATTTGGCAATGTTATATATGAATCTTAAACAATTGAATTTAGCTGGGTGTAGTGGCACATGTCTGTAATCCCAGCAACTCAGGAGGCTGAAGCAGGAGGATCACAAGTTCAAACCCAGACTCAGCAACTTAGCAAGGCCTTAAGCAACTCAGGTAGACCCTGTATCTAGTGAAATATTAAAAAGGGCTGGGGATGTGGCTTGGTGGTTAAGCACCCTGGGTTCAATCCCTTGTATAAAAACAAAAACAAAACACACCCCCACCAAAAAAAAAAAAAATTGAATTTAGAGAAACACCTGATGGTGGTTTCTAAGAGCTGAGAGATATAGAAAATGGGGAGATAGTAGTCAAAGAGTGCTAACTTACTTATAAGCAAGTTCTAGAGATCCTATATACAGCATAACTATAGTTAATAATAGCATATCATGTATTTGAAGTTTGCAAAGGGAATAGATTTTAAGAGTTCTCACTATACATACACACACAAAAATAACTCTGTCAGGTGATGGACATGTTGATTAGTTAGATTGTTGAAACCATTTCACAAGGTATACTTATGTGGAAATATCACGTTGTGCCTGGGATCATAGCTTGGTGACAGAGCATGTGCTTGGCGTTTGTGAGGCCCAGGGTTCTTTCCCCAGCAGCCTACTTACCTCAAGAATACATGTCATACAACCTAATTAATTATGTACAATTTTGTGTCACTCAGACCTCAATAAAGCTGGGGGTAAAATGTTTGTTTTTTTAGATGATCTTTGGGTGATTTCAAAAACCCTAGACTTTGAACTGGATACTTTTATTGCATGCAGTGCTTTCTTTGGACCATCATCTCTCAATGAGGTGGAGCTACTGCCCTTGAAAGGTTATTTCCCTTCTAATTGGCCTACTAACAGTAAGTATTACCATGTGTATCTTAATTTGTATTTTAAAAGGTTGATAGACATATGATGAACTTTGAGCACTAATGCTAACTAACTGTGTGTGGGATTGTTTGTTTAAAGCCAACAAACCAATGGTGTTTAAAGCTATAGTGGTTTCTCCTATTATATGCAATGAGTTCCTGAAAATGTGTATGAAAATTTAATACATCATTATTTCTGGGGTTCAAGTCCCATAGGGCAAGCAATATAATGAAATCTTGAATCTTCATTTAAGCATTAGGTTAAAGTTGAATTTTACAAGTTTATATTTGACTTTTTAAAAGTACAAACAATAGGCGTACAAATGAGAATTTTTTCAAAGAACTTCTTGCATCAAGTTCTAATCCTTATGGTTTATTTGAAAATATATTTAGTGAATAATTTATTTTCACCTTGGGAAGGTCCTGAAGATTTTAGGTTGAATTGAGCCAGAAGAGTATGATTTTTGCTTTGAGAATATCTTATCTGTTTTGAAAAATTATTAATAAGGCAGGCTACCCACCAAATTTTTCTTGTAATAAAGAAACTTTTAGTAAGTTGAATTCATATTTAGTTCTATGAATCTGTAAACTCATCTGTACATTTTGATCTCTTAATGATTTCTAATAGTTGAATTTGGTTCATAACTGATCCAGACAAAGCATTTAATGACATATTCATATTATTTCATAGTTGCTTTTAGATTTTGATTTTTCCTTTTTTAACTGAACAAACCTAGTCCAACCAGCATAAATCTAATAAAAAACTAATAAACGTTTATCCTTCTCATATGGAGATTTTCATATTTGTTGCAGTTATTTACTTACCAGTATCAGCATGCTAATTTCCTGTTTTCCATATATTTTAATAAAATAATTAAGAAAGACATGCAAGAGAATATTTTAAAATTACACAAGTACTTCCGTACAGCTCAACTGGTATGCTGATTAAAGAGAACTGCTGGCCATCAAGCAGTGCCTCAGTGCACTAACTCAAAACAGGTGTTCTTATTCATTTACTGATATGCAGAACTCTAAATTTGATTTAAGTTATGCAATTTATGTATACTCATAGAAAGAGAATGAGTAGATAGCATAGTAATTCAATGGATAGAAGTTCACAGACATTTCTGCATGTACTTAAAGGTTTATTTTATGTCATGATTAATTTAGTAGTTGAACTCTGAGGTATAAAGACATTTAATCCAGTTTTTTATGTGTCATTTTATTTTCATCAAGTGTTCATTTTCTCATCTTCTTTATAGCAGTGGTCCATGCATTATTAGTTTGTAATGCTAGCACAGAGCTGACGACTTTGAAAAATATTCAAGACTACTTTAATCCAGCTGCTTTACCTCTAATGCCATATTTGTTAACAATGTAAGTCATCATTTATCTTTGAGTTGTTGGTATTAAAAAATGATAACTGAAAGTGAATATAAAAATACAATAAAAGTACATTATTTAAATTTTACAAATAAAAGTTTAATTATTTTTTAGAATATGAAATTACTGTCATTAATTAGAAGAGAAAGGGGGTAGGGGACACAGTTCAATGATAGAATACTTTCTTAGCATGCACAAGTCCCTGAGTTCTATCTCCAATACATCCCCCCACACAAATAAACAAAATTTGAAAAAATAAAAAGAGAAAGGGAAATATGCAAAATTTACCATTTATTTATTTATTTATGTATTGTGGTTTGGGCTAATAAATAAGTACTGTGAATTTTTTCTCTGTATCAAGGGATAATATTCTAAAGATCTTTGGAGTGATGATTTAATAATTCATCTATAGTTTGATACTGTATATTATTTGGCATTTATAAGAATTATTTTACAGCTTGCATACAGTGCATATGTCAATACTGATTTTATTCTTTTTTTTTTTTTTGGTACCAAGAATTAAACTCAGGGGTGGTTAAGCACTAAGCTACATCCTCAGCCCTTTTAATTTTTTTTATTTGAGAAGGTATCTCACTGAGTTGCTTAGGGCCTTGCTATTTGTTAAGATTGGCTTTGAACTTGTGATCTTCCTGCCTCAGCCTCCCCAGCCTTTGAGATTATAGGCATGCCCCACCAACTTGACTAGATTTTATTCTTTGTTTTTTAATTTTAATTTTTTTTAGTGTTTATTTATTTATATGCTGTGCTGAGGATCAAACCCAGGCCCTCAAACATACCATGCAAGCACTTCAGCCCTGATTTTATTCTTAACATTACCAGTTAATTTTTCAAACACCAAGATCCTTTTTAAAAAATGGAAAGTTATAGTGTCCTAAATGCATTCAAATAATAGAAAAAGTCCATTTTTCCAATTTGGATTGTTATTACTCATTTGGAGTGTTTTGCTTTTCTCATGCCAATGAAATTCTAGGTAAAACATATCCTTATGGATTACTATATGTAGTATGATAATCTGACTTGGATCTTAGAGTAGAATAAGATATTGAAGTTAGGAAACATAAAATGTGAAAGAAGACTGTAGTTTAATAGTAATGAACAAATGTTGGTCTTTTGGTATTGACAAATATATCTTGGCACTGTAAAAAGTTAACATAAGGGGAAGAAGTGGGTGAGGAATATTTAGGAATACTCTGTTATCTTTGGAACTCCAGCAAATAAAAATTCCAAAATAAAAAAATTATATTAAAAATTGCAAGTTTAATTAAATTTACTTAAATATTATATTTCGTAATATCCTAGTCAAAACAAAAGAGATTTATGGTTAATTAAAAAATATCCTTATGGTTCCATTATTTTTTTGTGCAATTGAAATGAATTGAACCTTTATAGAAATAGAAATACAAGCATTTATATATTTTCAGTTTTACCTGAAATAAACACTGTTAATTATCTGATTCTTAACAGTGCTGAGTTTTGGGAAAACATTTTAATATTTGTATATATCTATCTGTATTTGAAATAATTAACTTCCTCTTGTTGTTGAAGATTATATAAAGTAATGTGTAAAATATGTAGACTCACGCCACAGATAGGAAATATTGAACAAAGTTTAGTCTTCTTGCACACTCCTCTAAGTTGAGGCTGGTATCCATATGTCCTCCCCATCTTACCCACAAAATGTTTTCTGTGGTGTTTATAAAATGAAGGCCAGTTGTGAATAAGTCTGTGATTTGTTGCCTTTTTACTAGGTCTCCGTCAACTACAGTTAGCAACAAGAGAGAAAATAAGAGAAAATTTATCCCACCAGCCTTTGCAAATATCAGTACAAAATTTGAACTACTTAGCCTGGGAGAAACATTGCAGTTAGCTAGTGAGTTAATTCAGACACACAAGTTAAACAAGGACCAAGCTACAGCTCTAATTCAGATAGCTCAAATGATGGCATCCCGTGAAAGTGTTGAAGAAGGGAAGGAACTGCACACCCATACCCTCCCTATCACAGTCATACATGGTAAGAAGCAAGAAAACAGTCCTAGTAAATATATTTTTATGTAAACTTATATAAAGTAATCTTTTCGTAATATCCTAGTCCAGAATAACTGTGAGTAAATACTTTTAAACTTGAACCCAGAACCCACTTGAGTAAACTGTTAAATTAGAGCACATCTGACTACCTTGAAACGAAAAATTGGTAGCATATCTGATGAATGGTCAGCATTATTTAGTCATTGCTAAAGAGTCCAGATTGGTCTAGATATCTGTGTATTCTTCTGTTAGACTGGACTTCAATCCTTATCAGCAAAGCTTATATTCCTACTCTGTTTACTCTTTCATCTTCCACAGCAGCTATTCCAGAACTTCCTTGTTCTCATAACCCCATCCTTGCCCCTCCTCCACCCCTCTGAAATTGATCTTGCCTCTAAAATAGGAATTAAATTTGTAACAGAAACTTCTTTTAATGTCCTGAGCTCCTTCAATTTACGTAAGTTTAGACTCATTCTTACCCTTTTTTTTGCTCTGTCCAGGTGAAGGGAGCTCTATTTTCTTCTATTCAGAATTAATACCTTTCTCTGTATTTTGGCTTCTGTGTAGCTCATTTCTCCATAGGTTAGTTCTCTACTTAATCTTCTACTTTCTTACTGTTTATCTTTCCACATCAGAACAATCACTGAGGTGGGTCCCATCTGACTGCTTGCCATCCATCCTTCATAATGATTTTCTCCTTCCAGTTTACTTGAATCCACACATTCCAGTCCATCATCAGATCTCCACGTGGCCTACTCGGTGGAGGGTAGTCTCTAGAGCTAGAATTCTGCCTTTGGCTTTTTCATTTATTAGCTATATGATCTTGAACACATCACTTATCTCTTAGCTTTAATTTCCTGCTCTGTAAAATGGAAATGATAACGGCATCTACCTCAGAGGGGTGGGGGATTAAATAACTCAACGTAAGTGAATGCTTAGAACAGTATCTGGCACAATGGAATACGCTTAGTAAATTTAGTATTTATTACGTTGGGATTATCTCACACAATTTTCTTATTGATCCACCTTTAGGTTTCCTTTCTCTGTATTTGTTTATTTATTTATTTTTTTCTAATACTACTGCTGAGCTATGTACACAGCCCTTTTTGTTTTTATATTGAGACAGGGTCTGAATAAGTTGCCAGGGTTGACCTTTAACTTGCAATAAATACTCCTGCCTCAGACTCCATTAATTCCAGAGTAGCTGGGATTAAAGGCATGCACCATGATGCCTGGCTCCAAATAGTTTTTCAAAAACTATCTGAGGGCTGGAGATGTAGCTCAGTGTAGGGCACTTGCTAAACATACACACACACACACACACACACACACACACAATTTGATAAGTCAGTTATATTGCTTAAAATCCTTCAATGACTTCCACTAACCTTTAAGATTCAGGTTTTTCAGTCATAAAAAACATATGTTTAACCTCTTGTGATTTGTCCCTTGCCTCATCTCTTGCCTGTTTGCTATTTATAGAAATTCTTAAAGTTCTTTTACAAAATTTTTAATAGCTACGAACTCTGTTGTAACATCCCCCTCTCCACCAAAGGAGATGTTCTTCTTTCTCTGATCCCATAACAGTGTTACCATATTCTTTTGTATTATCTCTTTATCTGCTTATCCTATTAGGTTGACTGTGGTCTCATTAAAGGTAGAAGTATTTTGTTAATTATTTAGTCATTCCATAGTGGGCAGTCAATTTTTTCAAATAATTAAATAAAGGAGAATGTGACAGATTAAATATTTCTTGTACTTTCAGTAATGTGTTTATTATATCACTTTAATTTTTTCTCTTTCTTTAAAATAATTAGGTGTTTTTGGAGCAGGGAAGAGTTATTTGCTGGCAGTGGTGATTTTGTTCTTTGTACAACTATTTGAAAAGACTGAAGCTCTTACAGTTGCAAATACAAGGCCATGGAAACTTCTGATTTCTTCTTCCACTAATGTAGCTGTTGACAGAGTACTTCTTGGGTAGGTATGACAAGTGTATTTGAGTAGCTGATGTTTTAGGTTATTGTTGAGAGAGGCAATCCACCACAGGCCCTGAGTTTCTATGTACATCCTTGGTGGGTATGCCAAGTACTCAAGGCTATTGTCTTATACCCAGAAGCTAGCATCTGTGCTAAGTAACAAGCTAAACTATTAATTAATAAGTAGGATTGGGCTGGGGATGTGGCTCGAGTGGTAACTCGTTCGCCTGGCATGCACGGGGCGCTGGGTTTGATCCTCAGCACCACATAAAAATAAAATAAAGATGTTGTGTCCACCGAAAACTGAAAAATAAATACTAAAAAAAATAAGTAGGATAAAATCAAATACCAAACCTGATAATTTTGGCATCAAGATGAGATATTCATGGGCCTGGAGGTGTAGCTCAGTGACACAGCACTTGCCTACCATGTGTGAGGCACTGGGTTCCATTCTTAGCACCACATAAAAATAAATAAATAAGATATTGTGTCCATCTACAACTTAAAAAAAAATAAAAAAGATGGGGTATTCATATAAAAATTCAGTTTCAATTAAGAACACGCAGGGCTACATTGTATTGCGGGGGAGGTAATCCACCATGGGCGTTTCTCAGGGTAGTCTTTATAGCAAGCAGTTTTAACTGATGAGTTAATATCATCCTTCAGGACTAAGAACTTGCCTACTACTTGTTTTTAAAGATAGTGGATCTCCCATCTCAGTGTTCTTGTCCTCTAACTCAATCCACTGCAGGTGCAGTTATCCATGGGGATACTCTTCATCTTCCTATGAAACTTGGGGACAAAGGGATTCAAATACTATGATATCCACATTGCTTTCTGTGCCATGGGTAAAAGTCCTTTCTGACCCATGAATCTTGGGTCTGTTACCTTAGAAGTTGACTAAAATCTCAGAACCAACAGTCTGGGATTCAACAATATCTTATTCATCTGCCTTAAAATATACACTATTAACAAAGCTGAACAGTTTAAGTAGATTATGTTTTTAATTTCAGTGAGAGGGATCCAAAGAATACAGTAGCATTCTATTCTGCAGATATCAAATTTTTGTGATTGCATAAGATTTTAAAAATGCAAAGAAAATTACACAGAATATTTTACATTTTTAATTTTTCACCAAAAAACTTTGTCATTTTATGAGTTTTAATAGGAGAAATAATCCATTATTTACAAGTCTAGTCTTCTTAAAAATTAACTTTGTTTTCTCTCTGTTTTTATGGTACTGTGGATTGAACACAGAGCCTCAAGCATGCTGCTAGACAAGCGCTCTTCCACTGATCTACATCCTGAGTCCTAAAAATTTAACTTTTATAATCACATAAATTAATGCTATGGTTAAAATATGCAGATTTTGTAGTTTATATTTTGTTACATTTCTTCACAATTTTTTTTTATACATGTACACTTTCTAAATGTGGGATCTAACAATATGCAGTGTTCTGTGTCTTACTTTTTTTTTATTTAAAAGTTATTTCTCTGTGGCATTACATCTTAGAAAACATAATTTTTAATAATTCTATTATATTCAGTGATTTTCTTGTACCATTTAAACAATTTTGATCAATAAGTTCTTTCCAAATTTTTACCATTATAAATTATATTGTGGCAATGATCCTTCAATATAAATCTTTATCATACTCTGATTCTTTCCTTAGGAAACAAGCCTAAGCCAAGAATAAAAGATGGGAACATATTTAAATTTTTTAATAAATTTTGCAAAATTGCCCTTCAGAAAAGTTCTACCATTGTGTAGGTTTATGAGAAATTTAAGAGTAGCTGAGTATGGGGCTGGGGGTGTGGCTCAAGCGGTAGCGCGCTCGCTTGACATGCGTGAGGCGCTGGGTTCGATCCTCAGCACCACATACAGATAAAATAAAGATGTTGTGTCCAACGAAAACTAAAAAATAAATAAATATTAAAAAAAAAAAGAGTAGCTGAGTATGACATTGTTACTTCTAAGATACTGAGAAGTTATCTGGGGACTACACAGGAAAGAACATTACATTGCTAAACCTACAATGAAAATATCAGAGTAGACTGTTAGAAAACCAAAAAAAAAAAAAGTCAAGAAGTTAGAATGAAGGGTAAGTACTAAATACTAAAAGGAAACACTTAAAAGAGATTCTTTAATGTTTGAGTCTTTAAAAAGGACCTGAGAAATGTAAGTCTGTAATTAGAATTGTTGCCTCAGCCACAGATAGGCTGAACCTATGTATCTCTTCACAGTAAGATAACATTTTTGTTGTGCATTTGAACAGACAATATATTTTGTTATTGTAATGGACAGGATAGGACAAAGTTTCTTGAGAAGAAATGAAGAAGTATGGGTAAATACACATATGTTTTACCCTGTGGTAGCAGTAGGTTGAGGATACTGTGCCCTTTATTGTTACAGATTTAACATAAACATATTAAAAACAATGTAAACTAGTATTTCAGACTGAAAGTAGCTGACTTCTTTATAATGAGGACTATGAAAAATTAAAAAAAATGATATCTATTTATGTATTGACACTAAATAAATTTCTTCATAATTATTATTTTTTATCACCCGATTTAATGAAATGTATAAACCAGAGAAATGTTAATGTAACAGGTTATTTCTAATAAAACTAAGATAAATACTTTGAAAGACTCAATAAAGGCAAGCTGGCAGAAATAAAATACCAGAAATAAAATCAAATTAGGTGCTGAGGAGAAGTGGTAAACATTTGATGGAGAAAATATAAGCCTAAAAGAATCCTTCACTGGGAGTGTTTCCCAGATGATGATGAGTAGTTTATTAGTTCTAATCAGTTATACATCACAGTAGAAAGTTCTTTAATTCATTGTACACAAATGGAGCAGAATTTTTCACTTCTCTGGTTGTACATGAAGTAGAATCATACCATTCATGCTATCATACATGTACCTAGGTTAATGATGTCTGTCTCATTCCACCATCTTTCCTACCCCCTTGCCCCTTCTCCCCATCTCCTTTGCCCCATCCAAAGTTTCTCCATTCAGCCCATGACCCCCCATCCCATTATGGATTAGCATCTACTTCTCAGAGAAAACATTTGCCCCCTGTTTTTTTGGAATTGGATTATTTCACTTAGCATGATATTCTCCAACTCCATCCATTTACCTGTTAATGCCATAATTTTATTCTCTTTTAATGCTGAGTAATATTCCATTATGTATATATACCACAGTTTCTTTATTCATTCATCTATTGAAGGGCATCTAGGTTGTTCCACAGTTTAGCTATTGTGCTGCTATAAACATTGAAGTGGCTGCATCCCTGTAATATGCTGTTTTTAAGTCTTTTGGATATACACTGGGGAGTGGGACACCTAGGTCAAATGGTGGTTTTATTTCAAGTTTTCCAAGGAATCTTCATAATGCTTTCCAGATTGGTTGCACCAATTTGCAGTCCCACCAGCAATGTATGATTGTGCCTTTCCCCCTCCATATCCTTGCTAATACTTATTGTTGCTTGTATTCTTGATAACTGCCATTCTGACTGGAGTGAGATGAAATCTTAGTTTTAATTTGCATTTCTGGGGCTGGGGTTGTGGCCTAGCGCGTGTGAGACCCTGGGTTCGATCCACAGCACCACATAAAAACAAATAAAATAAAGGTATTATGTCCAACTACAACTAAAAAATATTATTTTTTTAAAAATTTGCATTTCTGTAATTACTAGAGATGTTGAATCTTTTTTTTATATATTTGTTGATCGATTGTATATCTTCTGAGAAGTGTCTGTTCAGCTCCTTAGCCCATTTATTGATTGGGTTGTTTGTTTTTTTGGTGTTATTTTTGAAAACTCTTTTTGGAGGGCTATAGTTGCTTTCGTCCTCCAGATCTTTAAATTCTCACTTTGAGGTGGTAGAGGTGTCTTAGAGGATATGATATTTAATTGAGCACCAACTCTGTTCTTAGCATACAGCTATAGTTATAAGTAAGAGGGACGGGTAGATGAAGGTACCTTCCGCACAAAGCCCTAGTCATGGATAATGTATATAGGATAAGATCATAGCCTGTGGACATATACAGGCCAGCCTGGTTTGAATCATGGCTGAATTCACTTTTTAATGATGTGGCCTCAGTAAAGTTATTTTAACTTTGAGCTTCATTGTCCTCATCTCTTTTTTTTTTTTTTTTTTTGATAGCAGGGATTGAACCCAGGGGCACTTAACCACTGAACCACGTCCCCAGCCTTTTTTTATATTTTATTTAGAAATGGGGTGTTGCTGAGCCTGGCTTTGAACTCTCAATCCTCCTGCCTCAGTCTCCCTAGCCACTAGGATTACAGCGCCGCTGTGCCCAGCCATTGACCTAATCTTTAACATGAGATAATGTGTAGAGCAGTAGTGAGTATTAATTGAGATAACATATGTAATGAAGCTCTTCTTATTAAATCTTGATGCTAAATATATGATATCTGTTGCTTTCCATATTACTATATTCAGGGGTAATTTTATTTGTGACAAATACTGACATTGGTGTTTTACAAATATTAAATGAGCCCTCAGCAGAAAATAATAAATATTTAAAAAATCTCTATAAAATGGCACTGGGGATGTAGCTCAGGGGTAAAAACACTTGCCCAGCACGCACAAATCCCTGGGTTTTATCACAATCACTGCAAAAGGGAAAAAATATATATATATTAACAGAAATCTCTATAAAATGTGTTTTATAAAAGAATTCTTTTAACTGTGTAGCATTTACTTGATTTGACTTTAGTAATTTTACATTAAATTATATAACCCTAAAATATACTGTTATACAAATAAGTTTTAATATAAGTATTATATGAAACCTTGTTTTATATTTCATCTTGTAAATAATATCTATTTTATTTTGTTTCTTTAAAGCCTTCTCAGCCTTGGATTTGAAAAGTTTATCAGAGTTGGGAGTGTAAGAAAGATTGCCAAACCAATTTTACCTTATAGGTAAGATGCTAAATTCTGAAAGCCACAGGATATTCAGAGAATTATGATAATTTTAAATAATTCTTACGTTAAATTTGATTTTTAAATAAGAGTGGAAAGCCTTATCTTTTCATTGGTTAGCTTAGAAAGTCTAATTAGAAAATCTAACTTAGAATATCAAATCTATATTTTGCTGTTTTGTGATATATGAAAAATGAAATAAAGAGAAGTACTCTTTTTTACTGGGCACTGTGCACACCTGTAATCCCAGTAGCTCGGGAGGCTGAGGCAGAAGGATTACAAATTCAAAGCCAACCTCAGCAATTTAGCAAGACCTGTCTCAAAATAAAATATATAAAAAAGGGGTGGGGATGTGGCTTAGTGGTTAAGTGCCTCTGGGTTCAATTCCTGGTAGGGAAAAAAAAAAAAAGAAGTACTTTTTTATGTAATTCTTTTTTTAGCTTGCATGCTGGTTCAGAAAATGAAAATGAACAGTTAAAAGAACTACATGCACTAATGAAAGAAGATCTGACCCCTGTGGAAAGAGTCTATGTAAGAAAAAGTATTGAGCAGCATAAACTGGGGACCAACAAAACCCTGCTGAAGCAGGTAAGGGGAAATAGCTTTAGTTTGCTTCTTAATTTATAGACACTACTCAGATTCTCCTAATTTCTGTTAATGGAAGAATATTTTCTTCAGTGAAACACACTGACATGGTAGCTTAGATTCAATTAGGTTTGTATATCTGTAACCTTGGATGCAGTTGACCCAGTGCATGTTTTATGTTTGCCACAAAGCAGTCTTCAAACTTGTGAACAGACTCTATTTACTAGGCCTGAGTCATTCTTTCTTCTTCTTCCTATTTGCATATCTTTTTATAAACTTGAACAGGAAAGAGAAGAGTTTTGGAATAGATTCCTGGCATGTTCAATGAAATTGGTTTTTCTAGAAGTAAAGAAAAGTTCTGACTATGGGCAAATTATCAAAGTGAAAATTTGTCTTTGATGCTCTCCTAGAAAGCCAAGGCTTTCCAGGGCCTGACTATATCCAAGAATCCAGGAGGCACAGACACTTGCTTCCAGGCACTGGGAGCCAAAATTGGCCACATAGGATTCCAAGCTTTAACAAGGAGCATCATCCTCTTAATCAAGTTCTCATCAGTGTAGCCTGGGCATTAGCTGTTACTCCCCCAGTAGTAATAGCTTTCTCCTGTGAAAGAACATAGGGAAAAGAAAGGAAACTGGAGAAAAAGAAAACTGTTGGTTTCCTGGACCACACAAACATTGGTCACTTTCTGTAAGACATCCTGCTTTTGAGACCCTGTATTAGATAATTGTTTCTAAAATACTACTTAATAAATAAAATATAATTATCAATACTTTTTTGGTGTGTGTGTGTGGTACTAGGGATTGAGTACCAGTGCAGCTACCCTCTACCCCTGAGCCACATCCCCATACCTTTTTTTTTTTTTTTTTTAATTTCAAGGCAGGGTCTCGTTAATTTTTCCACACAGGCCTTAAACTTGATGATCCTCCTTTGTCAGCATCCTGAGTAGCTGGGGTTATGGGACTATGCCAACATGCCCGGCAAAATTAAGACAACAGCTTTTGACTCTACAGGTCAACTGGTGTTATCTCAGCTTTGGTCTCTCATTCTTAGAAAACTGCCCATGGCATGCTTTATTCAGAGGTGGAAGCAGCCATCAGCCCCAAGGCCGTTCTTTTTGTGCAACCAAAGAAAGCACATTGCCAACAGGTTACATAAGTGAGCTCATGCTTACAAGCAGATGCTTATGAACTTGACTGCATATGCTGAATCAGGGTGCTCATGACCTTGGCTTTACACTAAAAACATAACCTGCTGGAAGACTCCACAAGGGACCCTAACTATAGTCTTCTTGGGTTTGCCCTACAGCATGATAGATGTTCTCTTGACAGATGGCAGTAGTCAACAGAGGATAAATTAGATCACATTTAAAGCTTCTGTTCACATCATATCTGCCAATATTTTATTTCTTATAACAGGTCATATAACCAAGTTCAACCTCAATGAGGTAGGGAAATACATTCTGCCTACCTCTCTAGTGGGAAATACTGCAAAGCCACACAGCAAAGGGTATGGTTATGTAAGACTAATCTCATGGGGAGGAAGGGACATATTGGGAGTAATAACCAGTACACAAGTTTTGGGTCTAAAAGTTCTCAGAGGACTTGAGACTAACTTTTTGTGATCTGAATTTTAGGGTTGACTCTGGACCGCTTTCTCTTTAATTCCAGAGGGGCTTAGTTTGTCTGTGTTCAGCGAATACAAATTAACCATTTATGTAATCTTCTTACCATTTTACTCCCCCAATATAATAATGATATATCAGAATAACTGCTAATGGTTTCTTTGGTAATTTTCTAAATAAAAGTCCAGTTATAATAATATATTGCTCATTGCTATTACCTATGTACAATGAAAACTATTTTAGAGGAAGTATTTTAAAAATACTTTGCTAAAATTTCTCAGTCTAATAAAGCAATCAGGCCTGACACATTTCTAAAGTGATATGTCTTTACAATAAAACTAATTTATAAAAATGCTTCGTAATTACTTACTACCCCTGGTCAATAACAAAATCTCTTCTATTGTTTGAGTCTCAGTAGTATAATAATAAATTAAAAGATAAAAGTAATACAATTCTTTAAAGAAAAATCATAATTAGGCTTTTTGTATTTATACATGTAATATATATTTGTATGTATATTTCATGTATATATTTGTGTGTGTATAAATATGTGTTTGTGTGTGTGTGTGTGTGTGTGTGTGTATTTTCCACCCCCTCGACTCCCCCAATGCTAAGGGTTTAACCAGGGCCTTGCTCTGCAAGGGATCTACCACTAAGTACATTCCCATCATAGATGTTTCCTTAAATTAAAGCATTAAAAAAATGCTTCTTGATTTATAAACTTAAGATCCTTATTTTAAAGTTGTTTTAAAGTTGTTAGATGTAGTTACAAGAGTTAGACAACAAATGATATTTCAAAGTGGTGCCAAAAGCAAAATATGAGCTTCAAGGATTGAACATTCTGAAAGAACTGAATAAATCCTGTGGAATTTCTAATATAAGTATGACTTTAGGATGTTTGTTTTGGGGATTTTTTTGTTGTAGTTGTTGGTTTTTGCAGTCTTTGGGCCTTGTGCATGTTATGTAGGTGCTCTACCACTGGTCTACATCCCCAGCCCTTTGTTTCTCTTTTTGACAAAAGAAGGTAAACCTGTTACAGAGCTATTTTGTGTAATGTTATTTATTATTAAGAAAATTAAGTGTTTATATTATTTTCTTGTTTCATAGGCTTTGTGGAAGCAATATGTAATTTGTAAATCATATTTTTGTAAATCACATTTGTTGAAAGAAGAGATGATCAGTTTATATGGATTGCCCTTGCTATGAGGAAGTGTAATTGTACTTGAGATTATTAGAAGGGAATATGCATATATACATATTTATACTCATACACACAAATTTATGTACTCATGTATGTGCATGTGTACAGCTAATAAGCTACAAGACCAATGGCCACATCATTTAAACAATTCAACGATTTTTCTATTTAACTATAGAGATTAAATATTAGATTTTCAGGCTTTTTGCTTGAGAATAATGGCATTCTGCTTAATATTTAAGATTTGCAAGATTCAAATATACTAAAGTTTACAAGTACCTAGTGTGCTTCAAGGTTAAGCAGAGGATATTTTACTAGCATGTTCATTGTTCTTTGTGAAGAACTTTGGCCTCTGTTGTCATAATGCATGTTGTATTGTTGAAGCTCATCTAGAAGGTAAAATACATCATCCTTGATGTTTTTTAAATCATTGATTTTTATAATACCTTCCTTCTGGATATCAAACTGGACCTTTTATTTGTTCATATTAATGGGCTTTTAGTTAAGTAGCCTATATTCTGTGATTTCCATTTTGTATTGGGAATAATAAAAAATGTAGAAATAAAATGATTTTTGATTTTAGCCTACAAGTTCTTTGGTAAATATATTCTCTTATTTTCTTTTAATAGTTGTCAACTAATAGCATTTTGATTTTAATAAAGGTTCGAGTAGTTGGAGTTACCTGTGCAGCCTGCCCATTCCCATGCATGAATGACCTTCAGTTCCCTGTGGTTGTGCTGGATGAGTGTAGTCAAATAACAGAACCAGCCGCTCTCCTTCCCATTGCAAGGTAACGTAAAAAATTCCAAAAGAACTCACATGTCAAAATTATTTCAAACATTTTCTGAGGGCTGGGGATGTGGCTCAAGCGGTAGCATGCTTGCCTGACATGCGCTTGGCGCTGGGTTCGATCCTCAGCACCACATACAAATTAAAGATGTTGTGTCCGCCGAAAACAAAAAAATAAACATTAAAAAAATTCTCTCTCTCTCTCTCTCTCTCTCTCAAAAAAAAAAAAAAAAAAAAAAAAAATTTCTGAGTTCAAACTCCTACCAAAATTTTGTCAAAATTCCTAGCAATTCAAGTACATAGACATATTTTTAAAAATAGTACAGAGGCAAACTTTTTTTAAGTAAATTAAATGCATCAAAATTTTGATAGTGTATAGTTTAGAAATTTGAATCACATAACCCTTAAAGCCTTGAGAGCCTTAGTGCTAGGATTCTCCTAGGATGTTACAGATTTCTCTACCAGATTAAAAGTTCCTCTTTAGTCATAGTTTGAAACCAATTCCAATGAAGAAAGTCTTTTAGTTCCCTTACTCAGATATAATTCAAGTGTTTAGATTTTGAAAATATTTTTTGGGTTATGAAAGAGTATAAAAGTTTATAAAGAAGAACAAGTTGAAAACGAAAATTTGTCTCCTAAAATTTAGAAGACTATGAAATTTTCTAAGCTGTCCTAGCCAAGAAAAACATTGTGCTTTTAAAGCATCTTTAGGGGAAGGGGATATAGTCTAAACCACACACACACACAAAAAAAAAAAAAAAAAAAAAGCATTTCTTCTTGAGGAGTCCTACAGATAGTAGAAAGAGTACCAGATTAGGACTCAGGACTCAGTAGGCCTTGCTCAGTCCCCAGTTAATAAGAGAGTAGGGTACCAGCTGTCAGAGTTTGCTTGGGAATTGGGATGTTCCTGAATCATGGGGGTTTGTGTTTTCAAACTATGATAGTCCAAGGCAAACCAGAATGAGTTGGTCACTCTACCCAGGAGCCAGGGGTGGAAGAATCATGAGGCCCTGGGTGAGAACAGTGGGGTAATATAGCACCTACTGTATACTGAATACATTATTACTTTATTTAATCTTTATAACAGCCATGCAAGATGTTATTACTGATAAGGTTAGTGGTAAGAATACTGAAGCATAAAGAGAATAAATAAATCACTATGTCCATAGAATATTATACAGTTAAAATTTGAATAATAGCTTTCTTTACAAAGCTTGGATTCTTTCCCACTGTATCTTACTCCTATTTAGAAAGACTGCTTCTGAGAGCCTAATTTACCTCACCTCTAAAACAAGCAAAATCAATTATAAGAAAGCTTCTAATTCTAAGAGTTTATGGATTCTAAAAATAATTGTTTTCTGTATGTATTCTCTGAAATACTAACTCCATGCAGAGAGAAGGGATATTCCTTAGGGTTTATTTGGAAAAAAATAAGTTATGCAAAAGATTCTTTAATGGATAACATTTCAAAGCCTTTAATCTACTTTTTAGCACTATTAGCCTTATCAGGTCTCAATACACATCTTAGGATTTTTATTTTTAAAATACGTTTTGGAAAATCCAATAAATGTTGTCAATATACTCTTTTTCTCATTGCTTAGATTAATTTTTGAAATTTTGTTTTTAAGGTTTAAATGTGAAAAGCTGATTCTTGTTGGAGACCCCAAACAGCTGCCTCCTACTATTCAAGGTTCTGATGCAGTTCATGAAAATGGATTGGAACAAACTCTTTTTGATCGACTTTGTATAATGGTACATGTTGCTAAGTACTTTCAGCGTTATCACACATGATTATACATGGTACAGCAGAATGGAAATATTAGAAAACCTGGTTCTTTTTCTTAATTAGTTTATAATTGGAGTAGCTTAAAAGTACTTGTCGTGACACACGACTAAACCAATTAGGGTCACTTCATGTGAACTGGGCTGGCATGAAATAATAACACACAAAGAAATACCTTTTTCTTTGGATTCTGTGATGGCCCCTCTGACCCAACTCCCACAAAAGAGGCAAGGCAGGCAAGAAAGAGAGAGAATGCGCCTCAAACCCAGGTTTTATTAATGGGGGAGCTAATCCATGGAATATTCTATCCAAAAAAGGGCAAAAGGGTAGGATTACAACAAACAGGTCAACCCCATCCGGTGACGCCCACTCCCCGAGCTACAACTTTCTTATCCAAGCAGAGGTAAAGTCCACGTGCATTGCAGGGTGCAATACCAAACCAGTTCCTCTTTACTCAGGATTTAAAGGTGTGTGCATAGCTCCTGTTCAAGGGGGCTCCCCAGACAAGTATCATCTTAAATATACCTAGAATCCTGTGATTTTAACATGACTTTATAGAAAGGATATTTTCCCTATGTACTTCAGTAGTGGGTAGTAAGTACATTGCTCTTGCTTTAAAATGTAAGAAACTTTTAATGCTACTGTTATCCATGTGGAGCTCTTTAAAAAATAATTAGTATATTTTAAAATGGAGGGGAAATTCAAATAACATAAAAGTAAATAATTCAAATTCAAATAACATGAAAGTGAATAATTCGGTGGTGTTTAGTTCATGCATAATGTTGTACAACCATCACCTCTTTCTAGTTCCAGAACTTTTCCTTGTCTTATTTTAGCAGTTATTTTCCTCTTCTCCTGCCCCCTGGTGATCACAATTCTGCTTTTGGTCTATATGAATTTGTCTATGCTGGATTTTTCACATAAATGGAATATGCAATATATGATCTTTTGTGACTGGCTTCTTTTACTCAGTACAATGTCTTTGGGGTTCACCATCTTATAGATCAGGACTATGTTTTACTTTTTTTCCCTATAGTACATTTGTGTTGTACAAGCATCACCTATCCATTTCCACAGCTTGTTTATCATCTCAAACAAAACTTTGTAATTTTTAAGCAATAATTCTCTATTCCCCCTCCCCAACTCTCTAGCTAGTAACCTCTAGTGTACTTTCTGTCTCTGTGAATTTGTCTAATCTAGATGCCTCATGTAAAAAAAAAAAAAAAAAAAAAAAATATATATATATATATATATATATATATCCTTTTGTCTTTGACTTATTAACTTAGCATGTTTTCAAGATTCATCCATGTTGTACCATGTGCCAGAATTTCATTCCTTTTTTAAGGCTAAATAACATTCCTTTGTATGTATATTCTACATTTCGTTATAGATATTTGGGTTGGGTTTCCACTTTTTGACTATTGTAAATAATAGTGAACTTTTATTTATATTTTATTTTATTTATATATTTATTTATTTATAGCCACTGTGAACTTTGGTGTACAAATATCTGTTTGAATCCCTGCTTTCAGTTCCTTAGTATCTGCCCAGAAGTGTAATTCCTGGGTCATGTGATAATTCTGTTTCACTTTTTGAGGGATTGTCAAACTGTTTTTCATACCAGCTACATTTCTTTTATGTTCTTGGTAGTAGTCACAAAGGTTCCACTTTCTCCACATCCTCTGCAGTGCTTGTTATTTTCTATTCACAATAGCCATCCTAATGAGTGTGAAGTGGTATTACATTGTGTTTTCCCAAATGATGGTGATATTTAACATTTTCCATGCATTTATTGGCCATTTATATATCTTCTTGAAGAAATGCTTATTCAAGTCCTTTGCCCATGTTTTAATTGGCTTTAATTCTTGTTGAATTGTAGGACTTCTTTCTGCATTCTGGATATTAATTCCGTATCAAATATGTGATTTGCAAATATTTTCTCTCATTCTAAAGGTAGTATTTTCACTTTCTCATAGTATCCTTTGATGAACAGTTCTTAATTTTGATGAAGTCCAATTTATATATATTTTGTGTTGCTTGTGTTTTTGATGTCATAGCCACAAAATTGTTGCCAAATCCAATATCATTAAGATTTCCCCCAATGTTAACTGTCTTTTATTTATATTTAATTTTTCATCTGCATTATCTATGGAACCTTTCTCTTATATCAGAAATTTAATTTCTGTTCTCTTACATTTCAATTTCAAATTGCTTTGAGGTTTCTTTCTTTTTTTTTTTTTTAATAGGAAAAGGAACATAATAAATTTTACATGTTAAGGCACAGAAGTGTGAGACTTCATCATTGAATTTTAAGTTGAGTTGTAGTGACTTTTTTGTGAAAAAATTATATTTGTTCTTGGCTTCCTTTAGTTAGTTAGTTCTTTTTTTAATATTTGTTTTGTAGTTATAGATGGACAAAATATCTTTATTTTTATGTGGTGCTGAGGATTGAACCCAGTGCCTTGTGCATGCTAGGTGAGCACTCTACCTCTGCCCCTCAACCCCAGCCCCAGTTAATTAGTTCTTTAAAGTTATTGTCTTGAAAACCAATCTATTTCTTTAGTGTTGAAATTTCCCTTTTATTATCTTACTTCTGAGATTGTTTTACTGGATTATATTTGGATTTGATACTAATGTTTAAACACTTATGGATATTTTTCTTCTGTTCCTTGGTTATGCCTTTGTCTAAGATGAATTCCGAATGTATCAGCTATGATTTGAATGTGTCCCCCAAAGTTCATGTGCTGGATATTTGATTTGCAATGTGGAGGTGTTGGGAGGTAGGACATTTTAGAGATGTTTAGGTCATGAGGGCTGTATCTGAATAAATGGATTAATGCTATTATCATAGGATTGGATTACTAATATAAGGAGTATGGCCCCCTTTGGCACCCTGAACCCCTCACCCTCTTGCCTTCTGTCATGGGAAAATGCATCAAGAAATTGTTCACTGGAATCCCAGTGGCTCAGGAGGCTAAGCTGGAGAATCGAAGTTCAAAACCATCCTCAGCAAATTAGTGAGGTCTTAGATAACTTAGCAAGACTCTGTCTCAAAATAAATAAAAGGGCTGGGGATGTGACTCAGTGGTTGAGTACCCCTGGGTTCAATCCCTGGTAACCCCCCGACACCCCCAAAAACTGGTTGCTCACTGGATGCTGTAACTTAAATTTGTATTTTCTGGCCTCCAGAACTATGAGAAGTAAATTTCCATTTATTATAAATTACCCAGTCTCAGATAGTCTGTTATAATAGCATAAAGCCAACAAAGACAGTATTTTGGCGGGGGAGGGAAGCTTTTTCAGATTTATATTCTATATTCTCTGTATTTCTATGATACCCTGGTGGCAGAAGGGTTTAAAGTTGGATTGAAAGATAACTAGGTTAAGAATGTATATACTATCTTTTTTTTTCTTTTTGGGGGTACTAGGGATTTAATCCAGGTGCACTTTACCCAAGGGCCCTTACAACTAGCTACATCCTGAGCCCTCTTTATTTTTAATTTTTATTTTTTAATTATTTTTAGATATCATGACAGTAGAGTATATTTGGACATATTATATATACATGGAGTATAACTTATTCTAATTAGGATCCCATTCTTGTGGTTGTATGTGATATGGAGTTTTACTAGTGGTGTATTCATATACAAACATAGGAAAGTTATATCTGATTCATTTTACCATCTTTTCTATTCCTATCCACCCTCCCTTTCCTTTATTCCCCTTTGTCTAAACCAGTGAATTCCTATTCTCCCCCTGCCCTTAATGTGTGTTAGCATCTAAATATCAGAGAGAACATTTGACTTTGGTGTTTGGGATTGGCTTTTTTTCACTTAGCATGATAATCTGCAGATCCATCCATTTACTGGCAAAATTGTAAAATCATTCTTTTTTATGGCTGAGTAATATTCCATTGTGTATATATACCACATTTTCTTTATCTGTTCATCTATTGAAGGGCATCTAGGTTGATTCCATAGCTTAGCTATTGTGGACTGAGCTTCTCCTAAACATTTACATATCAATGTGTCAATGTAATATATCCACATCAATTAACTGCATTAGTGTAGTATGCTGATTTTAAGTTCTTTGGTTTTATACCAAGGAGTGAGATAACTGGGTTAAATGGTGATTCCATTCCAAGTTTTCTGAGGAATCTCCATACTGCTTTCCAGAGTGGTTGCACCATTTTGCAGTCCCAGCAGCAATGTATCTTATTTAATAAAAAAATTTTTTTTTTGGTATTGGGGATTGAACTCAGGGGCACTCAACCACTGAGCTACATGCTCAGCCTTATTTTGTATTTTATGTAGAGACAGGATCTCATTGAGTTATTTAGTGCCTTGTCAATGCTGAGGCTGGCTTTGAACTCCAGAACTTTGTATGGAGGCTATAATCCCTCAGCCTCCCGAGTTGCTGAGATTATAGGCGTGCACCACCATGCCCGGCCAATGTATTTTATTTTGAGATATGGTCTCACTATGTTTCTGAATCTCTTGCTAAATTTCTGAGGTTAACGTTGAATTTATGATCCTCCGTCTTAGCCTCCTCAGTCACTGGGATTTCAGGCATGCGTCACCACAGCTAGCCATATGTGATGTCGTTATTAGTTTTGTTTTTTGGTACTAGGGATTGAACCAACCTAGGGGCACTTAATCACTGATCCACATCCTGAGCCCTTTTTAATATTTTATTTAGAGACTGGGTCTTGCTGAATTTCTTAGGATCTCACTAAGTTGCTAAGGCTGGCTTTGAATTCAAGATCCTCCTGCCTCATCCTTCTGAGCCACTGGGATTACAGGTGTGCACCACTGCACCCAGCTGTCTTTATTAGTTTATGTGTGCACTCTTGTATATAAGGTTGGTTTCATTAAATATACTGTACTAGAATTCACTCCAAGTGGTTGGATTTGGGGATCTCTTATTTTATTTATTATTTTATTATTATACTTAGGAGCCATTTCCATTATATCACTGCAGCTTAGGTTAGGAATCTCATGGTGCTGAGTTCTCCCCTTTACCCCTGAATCTTATTTAACTCCTGATGATGAGCCCTTTTTTTAAAGTTTATGGCATTAGATTAGCCATGTACCTTTTTGTGTTGCATAACTGCTAAATTTGGTTCTTTATTACTGTTATTAGTTTTGTTTTTATTTTTATTTATTTTTCTATTATTGTTTCTTTAGATATTAGGGAATGGATTCTTCAAGGCAGTGTTTTTTTTTTTTTTTTTCTTTCTTAATTCATAATTCCCCTTTACTTTTGTGGTTTAGGTTGCATTGAGGTCCCCCCGCCATACTGGGAATTGAACTCAGGAAGACTACCACTGAGCTATATCCCCACCCCTTTTTATTTTTTATTTTGAGACAAGATCTTGCTAAATTGCCCAGGCTGGCCTTGAACTTGCTGTCCTTTCTGCCTTAGCCTCTTGAGCCATTGGTATTACAGGTGTACGCCGCCACATTTGACTGCATTGAATTTTTAGTTGAGTTGTAGTCAGTTTTCTAAAGAACCAAGCTTTCAGTTGTCTTGAGCTTTTAATTATAAGATTCAAAATTTCTATCCCTCCTATAAGTGTATGGCTTCTTTTGAACCAGACTTTTAAAAACCTTTTTTAAAAAAATCTTAATTTAAAAATAATTTTCAAATTCTAAAAGCATTTTTGGGGTAGGCACTAGTTACTTAGTTCAGTATTCAATAAGAACCACAAGTATGGAGGCTGTGAAAGCTTCTACTTTGGTCCCTCAATCACTATTTCTCTTCCCCACAGCAATAGTCATCCCTTTTTTATATCTTTCCAGTGATATTTTATAATAGTAGAAGCAAATACATAAATTATTTCCCATTTGTTTTAAAAAAATGGTAACATATATGTTCTTCTGCTTTTTGTTTTTCCACTTATTTGTTGTTAATGCCTTTTAAAATGTGAAGTATATTTTTATTTGGGGAAATTTTTAAAGGGCAAATAAAGAATAGACTGAAAAATGATTTAGTCATCAAGTAGAATAATATAGAAATTTTAAGATGAATGAACTAGATCCATACAGATAATTCTCAAAAATATAATGGATGTTGAAAGAAGCAAGGTGCAAAGGGATACTTATTGAAAATGCCATTTATGTGAATTTCAAAAACACGTCAGATGACACATATTATTTATAGACATATACCAGTGTAATACACAACATATAAAAGTGCATGGGAATGCTACAAAACAAATTCAGGATTGAGATCATTTCTGGGGAAAGTGGTAGAGCAAAATAATGTGGGGGGAATTTTGCTGTATATGTCATACTTTATTTTTAACCAAAGAGAGTTGTGAAGCAAACATGACCAAAGCTAATAACAAGTCTGGTTGCTTGGCACATGGATGTCATATTATTTAATTTACTTTTCTGTATATGTAAGCTAGTTCATAATTAAAGTAAAAGAAATAGGTAATATCTAGTATTCATTATAGGAAGTGTTAAATTGCAAAAAAGTAAAGATAAAAATAATGCATCTATAACCTCACCACTCCAAGACAAAACCCTTTGTAATATTTTATTATTTTTCTCTTCCATCTTTTATGCTAGGGCTATATGCAAATATCAGATGTATGTATTTTTACACAGTTGAAACCATACAAAATAAACATAATTTCTATTCTGCCTTTTTAAATTTTCTACTATACTCAATCATTTCCCCTTATTATTATTAGTTTTATAACCATCTCTTGTCATAAATATATAGAATCATTAAATATTAAATTGTGTGGATATTATTCAGTCACTTCTCTAACATTGAACATTTGGTTGCTTCTATTACAAATAATGATCCTTTGAGCATTTTTTTACGTAATGATTTTTGCTAAGAGTTTCACATGCCTACTGATTTGGACTTATCAATGTAGACAGATCTGTGCCCCATAGAGTAGTTAGGATTGATTTCTTATGTGTTTTTCCCCCATGGAAGATATTTTGTCCATGTAGTCATCAATATTGTTTTAATTATACAAGTATTATTATTAGAGTTCCTTGTAGGTGTTTGGTATGTTCTAGCAATACTGCAGAACTTTTTGCAAATAAAGGACATGATCTGGAAGATTGGAAGAGACTTGGATATTATGATGCATTAATGAAATTTGAAACATTTTTGAAGATTCAGATTGAAAAAATGGCTCTACCCACAGAGGAAAGTTAATAAATAAAAAAATTACCAATAGCATTTTCTAATTTTTAAAAATATATTTTAAAATTGTACTATTAGGTTTATTCCAGCATGTTAGGTGTTAAACTTATTAGATAATCATAAGTTGAAGATTTGATGTGTTTGATGTTTTATAATTTTATAGTGTAATAGTTTACCATGAATTTATTTTTTATTTTTCTTCATTATTAGGGATCAAACTTGAGCCTCACACATTTCTAAACAAGCCCTCTACCATGAAACTAGATCTCCTAGTAACTTCTTTTATATTTTTATCTGTGGTTTATTGTATCATGATTGTAATTCATCCTCTAAGAATATAATATAGTGGTATTTAAAAATGTTTAAATATTATCATTTTTAAGAGAAAAAATGCTGTTTTAATTTGTTTTTCTACATTTAAATTTTTCAGGGTCACAAGCCAATTCTGTTGAGAACCCAGTATCGTTGTCATCCTGCAATCAGTGCTATTGCCAATGATCTATTTTATGAAGGAAACCTCTTGAATGGTATTTCAGAGACAGAGAGGAGCCCTTTATTAGAGTGGCTACCCACCCTGTGTTTCTATAATGTTAAAGGACTGGAACAGGTAAATGACATTAGTGTTGAGGGAAGTCAACACGATTTAGTCTCTCCGTTTAATTTTATTGTTGTTTGTAGGTTTACTTGGTCTTTCCGTAGCCTTTCTGGGAAATATAATTTTGGTTCTGTTTCTTATTCCAGATTGAAAGAGATAACAGCTTTCATAATGTGGCAGAAGCTGCTTTTACTCTCAAGTTGATTCAATCATTGATAGCAAGTGGAATCGCCAGCCCTATGATTGGAGTGATAACATTATACAAATCCCAGATGTATAAGGTTTGTGTTACATATTATATTTGTCACATGTTAAGCATTATATTTATATATGACAATATTTAATATTACATTTGTAGTAGTTTGGTTTGCTTAAAAAACTTTTGTGACTGTAGTTTATATAGTAAAAAAGAAACATTCTGATTTTTTTTTTCTAGCCTGGCTTTTTTTGTGCATAATTAAATGTAAACCTAACAAGGTTTAATTAAATTCAGTTTACAGCTGTTGGGGCAAAATGCAAATAAACAAATTAGAGGGAAGAAAATATGGTGTATGCTTTGTGTTTTGAGACAGATCGGATTGAATCTGTTTTCTAAAATGTTCTCTCATTATTACTACATTTACCAGTAAGTCAAAGGTAGATACTAGATATTAATGTACACCTGAGCCAATTACTTCTAAGTAGATTTTTCTTTTAGTATTTTTTCTTTTTCATTGTTTGCTTATTTATGAGCTCTAAATTAGCATATCCAAATGAGTTTCCTAGCAATAGATAAGTAATTTTGTTTTGTTTCATAATTAACATTGTCATTTATCTATCATTTTAGAAAATATCTAGCCAAGTCTATGTAAGTCATGAAAGAGAAATGTTAGTTTAATTAAGATGGTGGCTGTGAGTAGGTCTGTAGATTTACCTTTTGCACTGTCTCTGCACTGCATGATTCTTGCCTTCTTTCCTCCACAGCTCTGTCATTTACTCAGTGCTGTGGACTTTGACCATCCTAATATTAAAAGTGTGCAGGTGTCCACAGTAGATGCTTTTCAGGGTGCTGAAAAGGAGATCATTATTCTTTCCTGTGTAAGGACAAGACAAGTAGGATTCATTGATTCAGAAAAACGAATGAATGTTGCATTGACCAGAGGAAAGAGGCATTTGTTGATTGTGGGAAATTTAGCCTGTTTGAGAAAAAACCGACTATGGGGGCGTGTGATCCAACATTGTGAAGGTAAAATAGAAATGTATTTCTTTCAAGCATTTTTTAATTAAAACTCTTGTGGGTTAATGTGTGGGATGGTTTGGGCAGGAATAGCTCTAGATTTGTCATTGTGGGAGAGAACTGGTATGATAATATGCAGACTACTATAAAATAAAGAATAATTGTCTCCTGTTTTGTATCTTTTTAAGGAAGTGAAAATGGATTGCAACATGCAAGCCAGTATGAACCCCACCTGAACCAGCTCCTTAAAGATTATTTTGAAAAACAAGCAGAAGAAAAACGGAGGAAAAAGACTGAAAAAGAAAAATCTAAAGATAAATCTCATTCACAAAAAGACATAATTTAGGAATTTTGTATTAATGTAAATTGATTCATTTTCAAAACTCTTGTAGGAAAAAATCTCTATAATATCTTAAAAACATGCTAAGTAAATACATCTAAAAATTCACTCTGCAAAAAAGAACATGCATTACTTATACTCAAATAAATGCTTTGTTTGCAAAAGAAATAAATTTTGACAGGGCATAGTGTTATATGCCTGTAATTCCAGGGTCTTGGGAGGTTGAGGCAGGAGGATCACAAGTTCAAAGCCAGCCTCAGCAATTTATTGATGCCCCAAGCAACTTAGCAAGACCCTGTCTTAAAAATAAAATATAAAAAGAACTAAGACTGTAGCTCAATAGTTAAGCAGCCCTGGCTTCAATCCCTGGTACTAAAAACAAACAAAAAAGGAATTTTGCAAGGGGTAGTAAGAAGCCTTCCTGGGGAGTGCCAACACACTTCAGAAATACGTGAATATTTCAGAAGTTCATCTGTTGGACGCATCTGTACAAATACACCAACACACCCTTTTCTGAACTATTATTGTATTCTCATCTTTTAGAAATACAACATCCATCATTTTAAAAACAAAGACATTCACAATTACACTTTTAATAAGTACAAAAGAGAAGAAAGAAAAACACCAAAAGTTCACAGTTGGAGATGTGAACCAGGTAGCCAGTGCCCAGCACCATACCTGGTTGAGTAGCTGCTTAATAGGTATCCATTAGATGAATGAATGAATGATGAAAGACTGCCTTTGACTCACTTCCTTCTGGTCTTTCCCCTCTACATTTACTTGCACAGTAGTTATTGGTGTATATAATATATATGGATTAAAATTTTTTATTATAAAAATAACATTCTCCTTATATAAAATTCACAAAATACAGAAGAGTATTCAAGGGGGAACAAAATTACTTAGAATTTCACTAATCCACTATTCAGAGATAATGATTAACATAATGCTTCAGTCTTTCTATATTTATATTCTCTTCATATATCTGTATATATACATGTATATACATATATGTAGTTTTAAGCCCCTTAAGTTCATACTGTTTATTTTTATTTTTTTGGTACTGGGAATTGAACTCTGGGGCACTCGATCACTGAGCCACAACCCCAGCCCTATTTTGTATTTTTATTTAGAGACAGGTTCTCACTGAGTTGCTCAGTGCCTCACCGTTGCTGAGGTTGGCTTTGAACTCGTGTTCCTCCTGCCTCAGCCTCCTGAGCTGCTTGGATTATAGGCATGCGCCACCTGTGCCTGGTTTCATACTGATTTTTAGACAACATTAACAAAGGAACATTTATATACCCTAGGTGGAAAAAAAAAGGAAAGTTCTTGATTATAGTTAAAATCAAGTATTTGTCTTTACCAATTAAAAAAAAAAAACAAAAACTCAGTGACCTAAGCCATTCAGTATTAATTTTAAAGATGCAGAAAATTGCTTCCTTGAGTTACTTTACAATAAAAAATTACCTGTTTATTTCCAGGGAACTCTTATGGTAGGGAGAAAAATTAATTCAACAAACAAAACTTGTGGTTTGGTAATTCTCTAAACCTTGTGTCAAATGTGTTGCTGAGCACAGTGAAGTCAAAGATGTAATTCTCAGCAAGTTCTTCCAGTGGGTAAGGAATAGGTGAAAGAAGTGTCAGAGCCATGGTTTCCCTTTGAGCTGTACAATAATGGATATTGAAAGTGGATTCCCAAGCTTTGCTGCCCAAACTTCTCCTGTTCTTTATTTCTTAATTTTGAGTCTCTTCTTGGCCAGCTCGAGTGAGGTGTCAAGGTATTGTTTTCCCAACAAGATTGTGTAGATGATATATTGTTTTGAGCCTTTGTACATCTGAGGATGAATTTCTGTTACATATACTTAAGGGAACTGTCTTAACACTGAGAATATCTTTGGCCTCATTTTCTGTTCATTTGGAGGAGAGTTGAATTTGCATCTGTAGCTGTACAGCTGTTTGCACAGCTTATCTAGAACTGCTCAAAGACCAATAAGATTTTTCACCCTTGTGCTGTTCTTCCTTCTCCTCTGCCTCTTGTTTTGTCAATTTTCCAGAAATTGCAGTTTGTACAACATTTTAGGAACAATTTAGGTCTTGATGGTATAGAGCTGGATTTCTCAACTTTGGCACTTTTGACATTTTGGGCCAGATGATTCTTGTAGACATCTGTCCTGTGCCTCACAAGTTGTTTAGCAGCATCCCCAGCTTCTGCCCTCAAGCTGTCAGTAGCTCCTTACACCCAAGTTGTGACAATGAAAAAAATGTCTTCAGATATTGCCAAATATCCTGGTGTAGAGCCAATGGGCCCAGCATTCCATCTGTCTCAAGAAGCAGCAACTGGGCAGGCACAGCAGTGCATGACTGCAATCCTATCCACTCTGGAAGTGAAAGCAGGAGGATCACAAGTTTGAGGCCAGCCTGGGCAACTTAGCAAGACCCTACCTCAAAATAAAAAGGTTGTGGGAGTGGAGGTTGTAGCTTAGGAGTAAAGCACCTCAGTTCAAGCCCCAGTACTGGAATGGAGGGAGGCAAAAGCAACTGCACTTAAAAGTATGGCTGCCTCCATGTTTTAGTTGGTATAAACTTTTTTTTTTTTTAAATCCACACAACAATTAAAAAAGAAGAACAAGGGATATTTTGATTTGTTTCATTTTTAAAATTTTTAGATAAGCATATACCTGCTTTGTTTCTGATGGCATTGTACAAGTAGTCCACCAATTGTTTTCAATTCATCCTCCAGGCAATTCATGATTATTTCTCTCAACTTGTAACAATAGATCAGCTATAAAGGTCAAATATATTTATCTTATGTGTCTTCATTTTTTTTTAATATGAAATCTTTTTTTTTTTTTCTTCAATATTGGGTATTGAACCTATGGTCTTACACATGGTAGGCAAGTGATCTACCACTGAATTACATTCTCAATCCTGTTTTAAAAAATTTATTTTGAGTCTGGTCTCACTAAGTTGGCCCAAGTTGGTCTTGAACTCATGATCCTCCTGACTCAGCCTCCCAAGTAGCTGGGATCACAGATGTTCACCATCATGCCTAGCTTTCTGAAACCTTTTAAAATGGGAACACATTGAAATCTTTAAAAGAATATCCCACTTAACAATATTCTTGTTTATAACATAAGAAGTTAATACAAATATGTTGTAGTAGATGGCCAAGAAATTGATAATATACTGTAATTTGTGCTAATGGGTTTTATCTTTTGACTACATATCTGTTTTTTCCTTTTTTCTATTTTGTAGTATAATTACAACAAGTCTTTCAGAATTGCTTCTGGCCTAAACCTTTTCATTCTTTCTAGTCCACTTACATAGTCACTATAACAAGCCCTCTTTTGGACTAGACACTTTAGAAGGAAAAAAGAAGTAATGGTGATATGGGGGTGGGAGTGAGGGAAAAGATGAAAATGGCTTAGTTCCTGTTCCTTTGCCTCCCCCATTCCCTTACCTCATGGTAGAGATTTGCTCTTCAGGCTTCCTTACTCTCTAGGTAGACTTGTCTTATACTGGATATGGTATTGGTGATTTCAGTTTTCCTCTCTTCCATCCTGCAGGGAGACTAGTAGAATTCGGTTACAGAATGTTACCCCAAGGTGTAATGTCTACTGCAGCAGGCCTTGCTTTATACCTAGTGATCAAATCGTGCAATGGGATGTTGTCTCATTCCCTGTCTATCAGAACCTAAGCTTTCACTCATTCCTTTTCCCCAGGACTATTACAATAGAAATGAGGTAAGGGTGCTCATTTCTTCAAACACCCAGTTAGAAGCAGAGGATCTATTGGCTCATCTACTTTATTACTCTTAGAGATTAATAAATCAAAACATTCTTCTGACTGGGTAGTGTTGACTATTCCTGAGTTGTCTTTGGTTTATCATGTATTTTGAGTGAAAATGTACTTATCTGAGCCCTGAATATTATTATTTATATTTTTCAAGAAGAAAAAGACCTTAGTATTTGACATAGAAAAATCTACCCCCAATCCAGGCTAACACATTCCTTATGTCTTTTGCCTGAAATTCCAAGGTTGGATATACACAAATTGAACTTTAAGGGGTATCCCTTTCAATGAACAATCAAAACATTAAAGTCTCTAGTGAGTTACAATATATTGAAAATAATAAGTCAGTTTTACAATAATAGCCATTAAATAGCTATAAATAAAATCTTGAAACCCTACCATCTTGTGTTCAATAAACAATAGGATTATATAAGAATGTTCTGAAGCTGTTATTTATAGAAAAAGTATTAGTTTATGCATCACATAGCAAAACTGAAATTTCTAGGCTTTGTTTTAATCTATTCATCTTCAATTGCCTTTATATGGTATATATTTTGGGTTTGGTTTTTTCCAAACCACCAAGTATTTCCTGCAATTCATAATGATTAAAAAAAAATCAGAGAAATTGAAGTGATCCATTTAATCTTCCACAACTAGTATGAGGCAAGGCTGGAACCCAGGCTAATCCAACTTGGAGGTGAAGCTACAACTCACCACCTGCATTTATCAAAGGGTGATAGACATGGCACCAAAAATCTGACAATCCTCTTTGACCCAATCAAACTCATGTTCTGATACTTTACCTTGGTTAATTTAGGATTTAATGATTGAGTAACAATTTGTTTGAACAATCCATATGACAAAGAATAAGCTCTTTGAACATCTACATTCGCTACTGGATCTGGTATGCTACTTAATGCAAGGAAAGTTATTTTTAAAATTTTATTTTTACTTATATTATTAATTTTAATTTTTTATTTTACAGTGCTAGGGACATCTATTTCAAAATTGGAGTTGTCTTTGAAAAATAATAAAATCTGAGATTAGCTCAGCTTAAAACTTCAAAATAAAACATAATTATTGCTCTTTTATATTTAGACAAAAAAGAATATTTAATTTGGAGTTACCAAGGCAAACCCCAAATGCTTCATGTTCTTGACTATGGTTTAGTTTAAAGACAGCTGTGAAATAGCTTTATACTAATAAGATTTTTTATATTAAATAAGAATGAACTGGAAATTGGTGATTTACTTGGCAGATATTGGACTTGAAAATGATGTTCTAAAAACATTAGATCAACACTGATTTGAAATGCCTGCTTTGTAATTACTCGTGAGTGAAATCTATATTTAGTTTGAGTTGTGCTTTTGGTTTACATTAGCATGAGTTGATTATAAAGTAGAGGAAAAATATAGACCAAATACTTCTGCAAACCTGAGCTCCTTTTGTCCTGAAACACTAGTTAATAATTTAAAAAAAACTTTTCTGTTAGTCATTAAGTTATTGCTTTTTCTATTTTACTTTCTAATTAGGTAAATCTGAACAAGTGTGTGTGTGTGTGTGAGAGAGAGAGAGAGATGGGGGCGGCGCATGCTGGCAGGGGGAGAGAAAGAAAGCAGGAAGTAGTCAACTTGCAGGCTAAAGAACAAGTAGAGAAGACCTCCTAAGTGAAAGTTCAGTACCCAGCCTTTCTTAAGACATAACAAGAACTACTTCTTTCTTTGGTGCAATTAAAGTCGGTGCATTCATTGAGCATCTATTCTCTAGCTAGTCCTTTGTTAACTAGAGAGCAGGCTGATTCAGTCTTCTATAACAAATGCAGCTTGGTTTATGTGTCTGCTCAGGTATGGAGTGTAGGGCTAGTTATGTACTACCCTATCCTGCCGTGGAAGAAGGTAGAGCACTCCCTGGTGAAGAAACTTGGGGACATGCTTGAAGTAAGAAAACTGGTCTCCTTTGCCTTGCCTGCTCTTTTAAAAATGTGCAATTCTAATAAACCAGGAACTAACATACCATGATGTCCTCAGGGACTTAGATAATTTTACCTGTACAGCCTCAGGTTCCTTAACTCTAGAATCAATGTCGAACTATGAGGTATGACGTAAAGGCTAGATTTTTGAAGACCAGTTAAGGGTGTGAGAGGTAGAAGGGTGGATGTGTATACACATCACTAAACCATTTGAATGGCAAATTCTGAGGTGTGAAAAGGTACCAGGTCTCTCAGCACCGTGTGTGTGTCTGTGTAACCAAATATAGATGACATCTCCCACTGGTCTGTGACTCCTTTTAGATATCATAGGCTCATCCATTATTTGGAATGGATGATGATGATCTCCCTGAGCAACATCATATGCATACAGGACCAGGGCATCTAGCAAAGTCTAATGAACAGCAAGCAGTCCAGGGAGATTTGCTAAGCCTAGCCATTGTCATATGAGACTTGCTTTTATGTGCCATGCATGCTGCTTAGGCACGCTAACTAAATATTAGGGACCAAGCACAAGACAGACAATATATTGGAAAAGGAACTACATTTATTTCTTCAGTGCCAATGGCTCTTCAGAATCATATTTTGCATTTATAATTTGGGATTGGCACCAGCAGAGGGGTGCTCAGTGTTTGTCCATTGATATAAAAATTTGGAAAGTCCAGATGATCTGTTTTCCGTTTTTTTTTTTAATCATTGTGTATTTTCTTTTAGACATTTTTAAGCAAATCATATTGGGCTTTTTTTTTCTTACCTCCTAATATTTGTTCATATATATGTGCCTAATTTATAAACTTGAAGCATAGATGCCTCATTCTGTATTCTGTTTTTATTTATTATATCACATGTATTTTTTCCTTATTTTTATTTAATATTATCTATATATTTTTGAATAAATAATAACTTTCACATGATTCAATAATCAAAAGTAACAAAAAGGAATACAGTGAAAACTCCCTCCCTCCCTCCTGTATCCTCCAGTCTCCCAGTTTTTTTTTTCAGACACAACCAGTGTAATAAAGTTCTTAAATTTTTTTTTCAGAAATATTTTACTAATACACAGGTAAACGCATATAAATACTTTCAACAAGGTAACCTACAGTACATAATTTTTGTAAATTATATTCTAGAGCACTATTGAATGTTGTCTACATTTTTTGGAGGGGTACTGGGGATAGAACCCAGGACCACTTTACCACTGAGGAACGTCCCCAGCCCTTTTTGTTTTTTATTTTGAGACAGAGTCTTGCTAAGTTGCTGAGGCTGGCTTCAGACTTGCAATCCTCCTGCCTCAGCCTTCTGAGTTGCTGAGATACGAGGTGTGTGCCACTGTGCCAATCATGTTGTCTACAGTTTTAAAAAAATAGATATATCTAAGATTTGTTGTCATCATTAATATCTCAACATGCTACTAACCACAGCCTCTCCTTCATTTTTCCTATATGTGCTTTCTGGCTTCATCCTGATCTCTCATCCTCCAACTCATTACTATTCTGCCAGTTTATCTGCTTGGTTAAGTTTTCCTATCTGCCTGGACACCATCCTGTTTAACCATTCTCAACTACATTGGCATATTGCTGCTTTGCTGAATTTTTTTTTTCTAGCTGATAAAGCTAACCATGGATTAGGCCAAACATCTTTTTCCATTTTCGTCCACCTGGGATGCTGGGTGCTCTAGAGAAAATTATACTAATGTGCAGATGGGTGCCACAACACATTTACAATAACTGATCTCACATGTCCCATATGCCCAGAAGTTACATGTTTCTAATAAGCTCTTCCACTCATTGTTTCCAGTCATTCTTCCCACAAGAATGATTTTTCTAACATGCAAATGAGATCATACTAGAATTTTTTTTTTAAGAGAGAGAGAGAGAATTTTATTATTTATTTTTTAGTTTTCAGCGGACACAACATCTTTGTATGTGGTGCTGAGGATCGAACCCGGGCCGCACGCATGCCAGGCGAGCGCGCTACCGCTTGAGCCACATCCCCAGCCCCATACTAGAATTTTTTGATGGCACCTCATCATCTATAATTTGTTTTTCAACATGTGACCATTCGTCCACCTGTAGTAGAACCACTAAGTTCAAAGTCACTTATCCTAAGAAATTTATTTTTATTTTTAAAAATGATTTTTATTGAGATATCAACAGTAAATATGCCAAGTGTATATTTTGCATATTGTGTGTACATCTCTATAGCTATCACTCCAATAAAGATATAGAACCAACCCCTCCTCCACCTAAGGTAGTCACTAATTCATTCTCACAATTGTGGATTAGTTTTTGTTGTTGTTTTGTTTTTGTATTGGGGAGTGACTCAAAGGTATTTTACCAATGAGCTACATTCCTTCCCACCCCCCCCCCCCCCAGCCTTTTTAAAAATTTTTGAGACAGGATCTTGTTAGGTTGCTGAGGATGGCTTCTAACTTATGATCCTCCTTCCTCACCCTGCTGAGTCTCTGAGATTACAGGTATGCACCATCATGACTAGCTATATAATGATTCTTAACCTTACAATCATATTCAAGAGGAAAAAAAATACTGAAATATTGATTGAAGCTCTTGTATGGGAGTGGGAGTGTTTGTGGGGAGAACTGGTCAACCACCAGGCTTCACTTTCAGGTCATCAGGTCAAAAGCGAGATGTTCACTGGGAGCTCTTGTAGGACTATATCAGGAGGTGCTTTCTCTGGGACCATTTAGTTGTTCTATTGCTATCTAGGTATATATATGCGGGGAGACTTTCAGAGTGGGGCTAAAAGTCTCACTCTTGTACATGATGGCTTGAATGAATGCATATCTTTTGGAAATTGCATATTCCCTTTATTTTGTAAGTACAAGTGTGAATGAGAAATACCACATTATTACATTCATTTGTACAATTAGAGGGCCCTTCTAATTTATTAAGTAGTAAGTACTGTTAAGGTTGAACTTAATGAACAATTTAAATAAGAATCAGGCAAAATTCTAATTTTTAAGTTTAATTAAAATCAAATCCATAAGTCAGGGGGGAACATACAGTCCAAGCCCGGAAATCCAATAGAAGAATTTAAGGGAGAACTAATTACAAAGATATTGTGAGAATTGAAAAAGCCAAGCAGAACAATGAAGCAACACAGAGATTAATCAAAGCAAAGCAAAAGAAGGACCCAGAGTTCCAGTGTTGGGTTTGTTCAGTGGGAGCCGCTGCAAGCAATCTGGCAGGAAGGTAGCTTGGATTAGTTGTACAACTGGAGCTGGAACATGAAGAAGATTCAGCCATTACCAGAAACACTGCTCTGAAGCTCAAAGTTGGCATCTACCAACCTCTTGCCTTTCAGTGTCCCTTCATTGCTTCCAACTGGTCAAAGCAAGGAGTCTGGACAATTGTTGTCAGGGAGAGTGGGGATAGATTGAGAAAACAACAACAATACTAATAAAAGTTTTTTTTTTTTAATACACAAAACATCATGCGTAAGTCCAGCCATTTAGTTGAATGGGAAAATTCTCTGAAAACTGCAACTATCAAAGTTCATTCATGAAAATAATATCAGTAAACTAAGGGTTATATAGTGTATGATTCTATTTGCATGAAAGTATGGATAAAGCAAAATTATAAGTATAGAAAGCAGATCAGTGGTTGCCAGGGATTAGGGGGACTGTTGACAAAGGAGCATGGGAGAATATTTTGAAGTGATAAAACTGTTTTATATCTTGATTGTGGTAGTCGTTGTAATTCTGCAGACAATTGCCCAAACTCACAGAACTTCACATAAAAACTGGAGCATAAAAATTGAATTATTTTACATAAATTATGATTCAGCTAAAAAGTCAAAACACAATGTCACTATATCCATTATTCTTCTAAGATTCAACTATACTCATTTCCAACATTGTGCCTCTAATGGGGAAATGTTATCTTTGCCTCCTTTTGATTCCATATTCAATCAACTAACCATTTAAATTTTATCTCACATGATGAAAAGATAGAAAGATTGTTATTAGTGGTCATTAAAGTGATTTATCTCCTTTCTGGTTATACAATCTGCTAGGTATACTGGATGTCTAATCTAGAATTATGAGGGACTAGTTAAGATGTTCCTTACTTTACCTTCTATTACCACGATTGCCACTTGTGATTATCTAGGAATCAAAATGAGATTGGGATAGAAGCAAAGAGATCTCCTTGTCTTTGTTACATTTCATGAGTGTGGGTGTTTGATTCCATTGTAAAGTGACTTAAACAAGTAAAATCTCTTTCTTTTAGGCATACTTATTTGAAAGTAAGCAATGGAGAACTGACACCATCTGGAGATGCAGAGTTCATATCCATATTCCAAGCAGCAGGGTGGAGGGAAAGGGAATATGGCAGGCATAGCCCTTCACTGAAGGACAGAAGTTGCTTATGCCACTTCTATTTGCATCTTACTGGGTTGCACTGACTGCCCCTACCTTCAAAGAAAGTGAGAAATGCAGTCTTTATTCTGGTCAGCCTTGTATGTGCCCAGCTAAAAGTGGGGGGATCCTGTTACTGTAGAAGAAGGAGAAAATGCCTAGTACAGGGCCATTAGCAATCTCTTCCATTCTAGTTCATTTTACAGGTATCTGTATTCATCTGCATTTATTCTGCATGGAGATATATATATGTGTGTGTGTGTGTGTGTGTGTGTGTGTGTGTGTGTGTGTGTATCCTTGAATGTCTTGAAGGACTCAAGGAGTTGAATAACCATCAGTTCATAGGGTGGGCCCCGGCTCTGCTGTGGAGCTTATGGAACTAAGGACAGTCAATGGAGCTGTTCTCTGTAGTCACTGGAAACATGGAATTTTAGCACCCTGTTTAGATTTATGTTTCTGATCATGTTGGCTTCAAGGAGTACTTCACAGCAGCAAGTTATATGAAATTTATGTCATGTCTTTAGGTCATTAGAAAATAATATTATCTATCACATCAAGTTGATACTAATTTGGATGGAACTGCCTTTATGCTTAGTTTGTAGATTTTGTTGTCAAGGTTGTATAAGAAATAAAAACATAAGGAATATATAGCAAGATCTGTTTATACATCTTTATATAACAGCATAATAACAATAGCCACAGTCTACACTGATGGGGCCACAAAAGGGTCTCACTTTTCAGATGGGTAAACACATTACTCCAGGGAAGGGTACAAGGTTGGAATTGTTAAGCCTAGGTACACAGCATGACTAGTCCAGACTGCAATTTCTGTCTTGGCCCCTTGGGATGCTCTTGGGCAAAAATTTCTTTATTTGTGAAAATGGTAATGACAAAAATGTTGCCCCTGAGATTCATGTGAAGAGCAAATGAAATAAGCTACTGTATATAACCTCAAATATAGGGAAAGACTAAGTGGAGGAAATTTTCAAAAGAAACCATCCCTTTAGAGGACAATGATGTTGATATGACACAGGCATGACACAGCCATAAACGAAGCACTGTCCTATCAATATTAATTGATGAAGAGGAGGAAGAGAAAAAAGTTACCATCCTCATCTCCATAAATACAACTCTGTCCTAAATTTTGGTTGAGTTTTCACCATTTAACAAATTACTGTGATGATTAAAGAAAAGTCACTATGTTCTGTAGTTATAGATGTATTTCTTCTTCCAAATCAAATTAGAGAGAAACCCCAATTGCCAGCAAATTGTGATTGAAATTACTATCTAAATATTCTTTCTTGGCCAAATGCAAGAAGCCAAGAAATACACTACTGACTTTAATGGGACTGCATCCATATGTTTTTAGTTTTATTATTTCAAAATTTCATGTGATTTATTTCATTTCTATTTTGTGAGGGAGAAAAAAAGCACTTTGAGCTTTTGGGATGGGAGGGAAGGAGAAGTGTCAATGAGACACTGTTTTTAAATTAGCATATTTTGAACAAATGAATTTCTTCCAAGAATTAGTATGGAAAAAATATGCATTATTGATGCCCCAGCTTTATGATACATTGAGACACAAAGGAAGATACAGAGGAAAAACCAAAATACCATGTGATTCTTTGGGAATAGATAGCAATTTATTTCGAGAAACTGTCCTTAGTCCTAAAGCAACTGCCTTAACACTTTGTATCACTCATTTCCTGAGAAATCTCATTGGTCTTAAATACAACATAACTCAAATAATTCGATGGACTTGAGGAGTCATTAGGACAAGGCTGGAAGTCCCAGATTCATGCAAATAACAAAACTCCATTTTTCTCTAATTTTTAGTGGCACATTGTATTCTTCCCAGTGAGGGGAGGGGAAGAGCTGTGTTCTAATTAGGACATTAATAGGAGTTTGGGGGTGGGATAATATTGACATAGAGTTTTATTTATTTATTTTTATTCCTTACCTATTATTTTTTTCAAAAAACGTATAGTGGACTTTTACCATGAAGAACTTTAAAAAAATCTCTTGATTTTCCAGTAAGATCTTGTATTATGAGGTTAGTCTTTTCCTTCCTTCAAGAGAAAATAAACTCTTGAATCCTCAAAAAATAAAAATAAAAAACCCCAGAGAAAAAGAATTTGCTGAAAAGAATGCCATTATCCTCTTGCAAATCCTTTCCTTTCTCTGATTCTCAGTCCTGCTGTCTCATGCATGGACAATAACACAACAAACTTTCAGTGTGGTGATTAGTGTTATAAAAATGCATCTAAGAAACCCACAGTGGCCTCCTCTAGGATAAGATGCCTCCTGTTGCAGAGAAAGCCTAAAACCTGAAAACACAAGAAAACGAAACTCAGAATTATTTATTCTCTGGATCCTGATTATTTTAAAATAGAAGCTATAAGTGCTACTTTTTCAAGCACAGAAAGAAAGAGGAGCAAAGTTTTATTTATTTTTATTTAAAAAAATTTTTTTATCATTGCTAGGTCAGGCCAGGAAGAAAGATTAGACCCAAAGGGATTTCCTGTTAGCAAGTGTACTACTCTGAGACATTGGTAAAAATCTTTTCTTTAGAAATCCACCCAAACCCTGCCATTTGGGCTCGACTTTGTAAACAGATGTGATCTATCCAGAAGACAGAAAATAATAGCATAAAGGAACTTTCCTTTCTCTTTTCAGCCCTAGGAATTTTCATTTAATAAAATACTGAAATCAGCACTGTATGTTTCTACCCTCTTTATTGTTTCTGTAAACAATGTTGACATAGATCGTTCAAGACCAAGTTTTAAATGGTTGTTTTAAGATTCCAGTATCCTCTGTGACAATAAATGATCCAAATCCTGGGGCCTTAATTTTAACTGGGGATGAGTTGTAAGGAATAATTCACCCAATTCAGACATCCCTGATCTGTAATTTCCTTCCAATCTTTGAGAAATATCTCCCCCCACCAAAAAAAAAAACAAAAAAACAAAAAAACAAAAAAAAAAACCACCCAAGGTCAGCATTTTAAATACAATGTCTGATTAAAAATTTAAATTACCACTACCCAATGCCAAAATGATGACCACTATAAATAATTTTGTCTCCAGGATGTGGGTGCTTATATGTCTGTGTAATCATTCAGATATTAATATTATCTAACAAATTGGGCTCATACTAAACATTACGAAATGCAAAAAAACCAAACGTCTGTCAAATGTGATTTTGAAGTCATCATGACATTTATGTTATGGTATCAATGGCACTAAGGTATACTGACTACAATATTTACTAAAATATTTATTATTCGTTTGTCTCTACTGTTGATAAAAGTGGACAACTTGAATTCGTTCTGACTCACAGGTAAAACGCTAAATTACGTCCTTGTACTTACTATCTTTGACCCCTGGGAAAGCACAATAATTTCTCTGACAAAGTTAAGGACAAGTACATTTGGAAAGGAGATGACAATGGGGGGCAGATAGGAATTTGGGTGCCTTGATACAGGGGTGAGGCCTAAGGCAAGTGAGTTGTGTTCCTCACCGACCCCCACATTTTATACACATGGCACCTAGCTAGGAATAAACATCAAATATAATCCGGAAGAGAATAAAAATGAACCAGGGGAGGAACAAACATTCGAAGATGAATCTGGAACGAGGCTCAGGGTGCATACATACAACACACACTATTCAGATAAGTTATATAGCCCCTGTTCACGGCCTATTGGTTCCTGGCGTCACTTCTAGCAGAACTGCGAAATTCTCAGAAGTCTTGAGGACTAAATCCAGTTGTTCTCAAACTTGGCTGCAATCGGAACCACTAGAGATGTTTTGTGTGTTCATTTCGGCTCTAAGGCGCTCACAATCGACGCTTTTGAATCTGTAAGGCAGGGAGCAGCTGGGCGCTGCGAGTTTGTAACTGGAGCCGCAGGTGAAAGCTGCGGGAGCGAGGGTCTGCGAAGCGCTGCCAAGCCCACCGTGGTGTTTGCTGACTGCGGGCCAAGGAGTTTCCCGGTGGATCCAAGGCCTCGCCGCACCCCGCCAGGGGGCGCCAGGACCTCACTTCACTCCATTAGAAGGCTGGTACCCTCTGGCGCTCCCAGTCCTGGACCCGCTGCACGTCCACAAAACACTCAGGTATGCCAGGAAGGGAGAGCGACCCTAGAAGCGCATCCGGCTGCAAGGGGTGTCTCTTCCAAACCCCTCGCGCTCGGGCTCCCCTGGTCACCGCCCTAGCGTAAGACCGTGTTTTGTGTTTTGTGTTAAAAGCTGTCTCCGCCCTGGTACTGCTCGAAGGCGTAAATGAGTGAGGGGTGGGAGGGGCGGCGGGGGAAATGCAGAAAAGAGGCGCCCCGGACTGAATATCTTCTTTAAATTACTGCTGACACCTCGGTTCCAGGCCCCTAAAATCTCAATCAACAATCCATTAGAACTCAACAGGAGTAAAACTAAATCCTCGTTTAAGTGTATTTATCCGATCTCCTTTCTCTCTTTCAAATGCTAAATCCATTTCAGCATATGCCCCCTTCTTTCTCTCGCCTTTCTCTCAAGACTGGCAGCCCATACCACTCTTGTAAATATGAAAGATGCTAATCATATGACATATCACGTCTCCGTCGGAGCCGGAATAAAGCCTTCAGATTTGGGATCATTGCCTCCAGACAACAGCTTCATCAGCCGGAAAGTTGGTTTTTTTTTCTCCTTTCCTTCAACTCTCAATCCCTTCTTTGTCTGGAGGAAAATGCAGCCGACTCGAGCCACCCAGGCCATATGGTTCACTCTGTATTTTCTTAGTTGAATTCTGAATTGTTTCTGTGACTTGCGAAGTTTTTTTGGAAGTGCGTATAAAGACATAGAAGAGCTACTTGTGCAAGGAGCGCTGCCCGACGCGCCGCGGCCGCCCCCTCCCGGCCGGGAGACCCAGCCCTAGCTCCTCCGCCAAGGGTAATATCAGCAATCGCATTATCACAAGGTTATGACTGACAACCGAGAAGGGCACAGCAGTGTGGTTCGCTGGAAGCGAGTACTGTGAGCCTGGCAAGGCCCCTCGCACCTAGTAGGCGCTTGAGAAATACTGGGAGGGGTGGAAGGGGATTCAAGAAAGAATAACTCCGCTTCAAGGATCGACCTTGAATGCATTCTAAAGGACCTGTGGATCCCTTGGGGCAGGTGGGGCGGGGTGGGGGAGGGACTGCATCCTTGCCCTCTCACTGTATTGAATTACATTCTTTTATTGTCTACACAATACTTGGTTTTCTGATGTACATAACTTGTTTTTTTTCAGTCGATTTATTTGAATGTAAGCTGTATGCGGGTAGTAATCGCGCCTGTGTTGTGTGCAGTGTTTCCGGGGTTGGTACAATACTTGGCACGCAGTGGGTGCTCCTTTAAGGGCAGGAAGGAGGGATGAGTCAAATAATAAGTTAAAGTAATAAATTGATATTTCATTTCCTAAAAGTATAGACTAAGAAAGTTTCTCTGTTAAAGATTCGAATTTACCTCAATCTCAGCCCTTTGACATATCAGTGAGAAACAACAATTCGTTTATTTCCAGGAAAGAATTCAGTGTTGTTGTTTTTTTGTTTTTAGTGGGGAGAGGAGAGGGGGAAATCAGCTTTCAAGATCTTTATCCATTTCTCTGAATAAGTTTTGTGTTTTCCGGGTTCGGGACAGACCCTGGGAGGGAGCAGGCTGCCAAATTTTCTTTCTCTCTGTCTAACTCCTTACACAAACCCCAAAGGGCCCTTTCACCAAATCATTAAATTCTACAGAGGTGGTCAAGCCCGCACTGCTTTTCATGAAACGGAGAAAGAAAAGGGTCCTTGAAGTTTAGAAGATGCCCAAGGAAAACTCCTTGAATGACATCAAAAGAATGAGTTTCCATAGCTGTTGAAGCACGAGGGCAGTGTATCCGCACAAAGGGGGATCGGGGCACCGGGACGGGCCCACCGCTCTGTCCCAGGACAATTGGGTCACTGAAATAGGGAATTAATTACCATTGGAGAGTGGGCAGCCCATTCACCACTGGCTGAGTTTTATTAAACGCCAATATAAATAACAAAACAACTCTTGTGGTTGCACTATTCCTACACGCCAAAGGAAGGATTATGCTGGGGATTAACATCTTAAAGTCTATGAGACTTTCTGACTCAAGGCTCGGAGCTGGTAATCGTGTTTGTCTCCTGGTTCAGCGATTAGTGCTCTCTTTCTTGCACTTTCCCCTGGATAGCCAATGTCCCTTTTTGCAGGCACAGAGGCTTGGAGAGGAGGTTCCCTCCTTAGTGGGCCCCCAGCTTCCCACTCACTCACCGGCTGTTCTTTTCCAAACCTCACCTGAGGAGAACAATGAGAAAGCTAGTCCAGGTTGGCATAATCTACAGTGATTTTCTTTCCTTAGAGGTAAAGAAGGGCGCTTGGGGTAGCTGGTCGCAGTAGGGGCAAGGGAGAAAGTAGGTCAATGAAGAAAGCAGGGAGCCTCCCAGCACCTGCGGGGCAGATCCTGCTATCAATCCGATCTTGGTGTCAAGCCCAAGTCCCTGCACGTTTGTCTTGGGACACCAGAAACTGTTGTGCGGTTTGAGTCAGTGGTCTCCGGAATAGGGCTCTGGCCTGGGAGATGATCTTGCCTACCCTCAATCTCCGCTAGCTGATTCCTCCCAGGCTGGGACTCCCAACAAGCGGAAGGGCTAGCGTAGGGATCTACCCCGGATCTCTCCAGAATTCAGTCCACGCCGAATCCTCCCCGGACAGGATCCATGGATAAAAGCGAGGGTGAGACCAAGAGTTCCAAGTAGTAGCGGCCTCTGGGGACCTAGACCAAGGCAAGGCGTTAGTTTATATTAGTTTCCTTGGCTCCTTGGAGCTTCCCCCAAATCCCAAATCACGTTCGCTTCCAGTTCTAACATCACCAATAAGGAACCCCCAAATCGCAAGGGGTACTCTATGGAGAAACAGGGGAGGCTGTTCCCACCCCAGCCTCCCTGCTCTGGAAACTGCGTTTCTAGTGGCTAGGGGAGAATTTTCTCGCCATATTTGCGCCTGTCTGAAAGATCATCCGGAGGATAAGGATTTAGGTTATGAACTCCAGCTGTGCAGGAACGTCAGTCAGCCCTTCTTTAAACAGACATACTCTTTTCTTGTATCCTGGGAAGGCAACCAAAACTTTGCTGTTGTCCTTTCGAGAAAGGGCGCCCTCTTTGACGCCCCCAGATATTCACCTGCAACAGCAAGGCTGGGACCAGTTGGCCTCTTTTGCGACTTGTGAGGTCGAAGTGTGGATGGGATGTAGCCTATGGCCCCACAGTAACACCTACCCTAAACTTTAGGGCTTTTGGGTCGTCTTAAAGTTCAAGCTTCTTAGAAGCAACAAAGACTTTCTAAAGATCTCCACCCCCTCACCCCTCCTCTTACTTCACTTTTCTCTTGCTACACGAACTCGCCTCCCCTTTCTTTCTAAGGCTAGGGGATGAGTTTAAATCATTGTGCTCCCATTTCTTGATAACCGCCTGCTTTGAGCTTTTGTTCTCTTAAAGTAGGATTGCATACTGAAAAGAGGGGCTGAAGATGAACAGTTTGACCCTTTAGGACAGTTCACGCAATGGACAGGAGCGGCCCTCGGTCACCATCCTCGCTGATGCTATTCACGCTCTCCCCTCCCACTTCACATAACATTTCAGCCTCGTTTCATCTGGACAATCTTTTAGACCACACAAGTGCCTCTTGAATTTATTTAAGTTAAAAGAGTGCTAGAAGGGTCCAGCTAAGGATATTTGGTGTTGGTCACGTCTTCGCAAAGCTGAGTACAAATCGAAATCTTTCCCCCAACCACTGCAAGTAAAACTGAGCAAAATGCTGAACAAATAGAATTCCGCTAGCTAGGCAACTGAGCCTGGAAGGTTGGTCTCTGGATTGCATGAACGGTATTAGTTTGTCCTTGTGCTTCTTTTCTTTTCTTATGCATTTTGCATAGTGGTACATATTTCCCGAAGTGTTCCAGTATCAAGAGGGAGGCAGCTCTCTTGAAAGCTGCAGCATAAACACAGAAGAGTTCCATGCTGATATTGAAGGTGACTTTTTTACATCTGTACTTTCCACAGTAATCTAAAGTACTCCAGTGCATATCCAAAGAAGCCGTTATTTTAAAAAAATTCTATGAAACATAATATCTTTGTAGCTAAATGATTTAAAGATTGGTTTACACCAATATTTGAATACATACAAAGCCCTAGGGTTTTTTTTTTTGTTGTTGTTGTTGTTTGTTTGTTATTTACAGTGTTGGAATACTGTTTCCTTTTAAGGGAAACTTCCAGAATAGGAAATGTACAGTCTATCTTAATACTATTTTCCTATTTCTAAACATCTGCACAGCATGCATTCATATATACATTATTTAAATATATATATTTAGTTGTCAATGGACCTTTAATTAATTAATTAATTTATTTATATGCAGTGCTGAGAATTGAACCCAGTGCCTCACACCTGTCAGATGAGCACTCTACCACTGAACCACAACCCCAGCCCCTCATATATGCTTTATTAACTTCTCACATATGGCAGGGAAGGTGAATTTTGTCAAAGGAAAGCATGTGCCCTTTTAGTGAATCATGAAAACATAAAATCCTAGGAGAATATATAAACTGAGGAGTCAGGCACCCAAATACAGTTAACAGTCAACTAAAGAAACCCACTGGATGTTTCAGTAGCACTAAGCATTAGAACCAGTTTGATCTCATTGTTATTTGTGGTTATATAAGTCTCCCGAGGCTTCCCTTTAAAGTCTCTACTTAACTGGATTCCAGTTCTGCTCTTTCTGTTCTTAATATTTTGTCATTAAATCAACCTAGCACTTCCTAGATAAATCAAAATTTGAAAGCAACCTGTCCAAAGAGATATGTTTCTACTGATACTAACGAAAACCTTCCTTTGTTTTCTATTGCATTAATCTATTGGCTTGTCTCTCCTTGCAGGCAGCCCCTGTGGAGAGATGTAGATATCCAAAGACTGTCACACCATGGTTCCTCCCACTATCCCAGTATTTATTTTTAGCAGTCTTTGATCATTTCCTCAGAAACTAGCTTTCTCATCCTTTATTTCATTCAAATTCACAAACAAAAACCCTGCATTCACTCCAACAAGTTCCTTCAATTCTTATTTGGCTAGACAAGACCACACCCTTGGTCAATTTTCTTTTAGGAGGGCTTTGAGAAGAGTATTTGTTTGTTTGGGATCAGTGATCATTGCCTATAAAATAATGCTCATGTGTACATGCAACTAAGTAAAACAATTCTGCCATCTTTCACTCCTGACCTATCTTTTGCTTGATCAAATTTCTTTATGAAGTTCTGAGAGAGGCAGTTGTTGTATGCCAAGGAGACTAAATGTGTCTTCCTTTTCATTTGAGCACTTATAACAAATGAAATCAAGCTATTCAGAAAGGATTTAAGGAAGGACTGAGAAAATAATGCTTTTAAATTTAGGCAATTTGTTTTAAAAGAGGAGGAATTGAAAACATCAATATGAAAGAGCAAATTGAAAATTATTATAGTTTTCAAACAATTTCAAGACAGAAGTCTGTCTCTTTCACAAGATTACAATTTTCATGTTCTGCACTTTGTGCCTTCCAATCTTGCTCATTACTTCCCTGCAGAAACATTAAACAAGAGAAGACCACGTCAAAAACACTAAAAACCCACTGAAACACAACTTATTTTCAAGTTCTACAAGTCCAGGGAGACAAATATCAGAAAATAGTATTCTTTTGCCTTTCTTGGACTTCTAACACTCCAGCTTCCCCTCCTGTAAACTTAATTTGCAAAAGGGATCTCAAGAGATGACTCTATAGTTTATTGGAGTCCAGATCTATCCCGCCACTAGTGTAACTGCTAAGTAAAACTGGCTCCAACGCACATTTAAGGGGTCTCTGGTTCTGCCTCTAAGAAAAATCAGCCACGGTGACAAGAGGGTGAGCCTGAGTTAGGGGGAATAGGGGAGGGCTAAGTGTAATTTAGAACAAGTTTCCTCCTAAGTCCAGTAGCCCTTCAGCTCTTTTTTCTCATTGAAAAGAGGGAGAATTGGGAGGAAGGGCCCCATGTCCCTACAACGCCCCCCAGCGCGGACCAGAGGTCACAGAAATGTCAGCGCAGCCTATTCGCTCGCAGGAGCAATAGCTCCGCCACTCCTCCTGTTCTGCTGGCTACCACCCACGCAGGAAGCCTCCTTTACTTACCCGCCTCTCTCTAAACCAAGGTTAACCTTCTCCCCTCTCAAGAAAAAAAAAAAAAAAAAAAAAAAAAAAAAAAAAAAAAAAAACTATGTTAATGACAGAAGCCTCAGTGTGCCTCAGGTAAAAGAGGTTCTAACATGAATGCTCTTGATTCTTGCATTCTCTAAATGCTGATCAAATGCTCCCACTACATCTTCCCTTCTAGGAGACGCCTCTGTGAATTCCCAATGTCCTCTCACGTCACCCTCCCACTCCAGTTTATCTGGACCCCAAACTCCTTGCTCACAAAGTGCCCACAGCTTGTCATCCATATCCCTTTCCTTTCCTGGCAAAATGAATGTGTTTAAAAAATCGTGGACCATTTGATACAGCCCCTAAGAGGCTTTGCCAAGAGACTCCAGGCAGCACCACAAGGCTAACTGCTTTCCCCGGGATTCTGACCCCCATTAACTAATTCCTCGGCTCCCATCGCCTGCGAGCTAGAAGGCCTAGCAGCGCTGGGTGGGATGCGTGTGCGCGCGCGTTCGGGCGGGGGTAGCTGTGGCGGCCGCGAGACAGGGGCGGGGGTGGTACCCCGGGTCCCCCCATCAGCCCCCAGAGCTCGGGCCCCTAATGAGCTGCTGAAAGGGAGCGGGCTCCGGTGCGCGTGGCTCGAAGGCCTCCCGGAGTCCGGGGCGCCCTGATTGGCCAGCTGCGCCTCGCGACCTCCATTCATTAATAAATTAGCGGCACGCTCCAGCCGAGCGCGAGCCACCAATCACAATGGACAGCGGCCGCGACAACAGCCGCAGCTTGAGCCGCTGCCGCCGCCGCGGCTTCGGCAGCTCGGGATGCAGCCTGGAGCTCCAACAGGAGCTTTAGAACCATTTTATGCTGATTAGATAAAGGGGGGAAGGAGAGGCGGGGGAGGTGGGAGGAGGAGGATGGATGGCAGGGCCGGGGGAGGAGGGGAAGGGGCTAAAGAAAGAGAAAGAAATGAATGATGATAATGCAATGAAAAGAATAAGCCGGGAAGGGAAAAGCGGGGGATAAGGGGGGTCAGGACAGGAGGGAGGAGGAGACGGCGAAGGGGGGAGGGTACGGTGAGGTGGGGGCCCGGGGGCAGATCTGATTGTTTTCTTGGTGGTATATAAGGGGTTTTAAGGAGAGTCGTGTGCCAGACACGCAGCCACTGAACCACAAGCAGCTTCGCTTTAACTGGAGTGCCTGGAAGTCGCGTGCCAAGAGCCGCACCGCCAGGGACTGACTGACAGACAGACACGCACCACCACCACAACACACGAGACCCGGGCGGGCTGCCGCTGCCGCCGCCGGGGCTCTTGGCAAACTCGCCCGTCAGAGAGGTCCCCTGCAGAGCCGCGCCACAGTAGCGCCAGGCCCGCTTCTTTCCAGCGTAGAGAAGGACACAGCGTTGCTCCCGAGTGCGGGGAGATTCCAGGCACACGCCAAAGTAATAGTTACGCTGCAGCACATTAGAACCAACTAGGTAAGTATCCACGCCGTGGCTTCCAACTTCGGAGGCTGTTTCCTCCACTTAGTCGAACCACGCCTGCAAGCCCTCTACTCCCCGCAGTATTTCTGTTGCTAAGGCTGCAGTTCTACTTGGGTCCGGAAGAGCACAGATTAGGTTTCCTCCCCCAATTATGTTCCTCCTTTGAGCCTTTCGGAGCCTGTCATTGCGGGTGCGCCTACCCGGCACGCACAGTGTCAGGGAGAACGTGTCCGTTTGTATATATACATCTCATTTGCCTTTTCCTCCTTCCCTGCTCTCTTCCGTAGGATGTTCGTCAAATCCGAGACCTTGGAGTTGAAGGAGGAGGAGGATGTGCTGGTGCTGCTCGGCTCGGCTTCCCCAGCCTCAGCCTCCCTGACCCCGTTGTCGTCCAGCGCCGAGGAGGAGGAGGAGGAGCTGGGCGCGTCGGGAGGGGCTCGTCTGCAGCTTGGGGCCGAGGCCGGGCAGGGGGCGCGGGGCAACTTAGCGGCGGGTGCCGAGGGCTGCAGGCCCGCACGGCTGCTGGGTTTGGTACACGAGTGCAAGCGGCGCCCCTCCCGATCACGGGCAGTCTCCCGCGGCGCCAAAACTGCCGAGACTGTGCAGCGAATCAAGAAGACCCGCAGACTGAAGGCCAACAACCGCGAGCGCAACCGCATGCACAATCTCAACGCGGCGTTGGATGCGTTGCGCGAGGTGCTCCCCACGTTCCCCGAGGACGCCAAGCTCACCAAGATCGAGACGCTACGCTTTGCTCACAACTATATCTGGGCGCTGACCGAGACCCTACGCCTGGCCGACCACTGCGGGGGCGGGGGCGGGGGCCTGCCGGGGGCGCTCTTCTCGGAGGCGGTGCTGCTGAGTCCCGGAGGCGCTAGCGCCGCTCTGAGCAGCAGCGGAGACAGCCCATCGCCCTCTTCCACGTGGAGTTGCACCAACAGCCCCGCACCGTCCTCTTCTTCGTCCTCCAATTCCACCTCTCCTTACAGCTGCACTTTATCTCCCGCCAGCCCCACAGGGTCAGACATGGACTATTGGCAGCCCCCACCTCCCGACAAGCACCGCTATGCACCTCACCTCCCCATAGCCAGGGATTGTATCTAGAGCTGCCATCTCTGCTTCCCACGCCAGGGCCATAGTGGGTTCTCTTTCCTGGTTCCAACCAAGCCCTCCTCCCATTTCTTCCTTGCCCCTACTTTTCACTCCCTGGAAACCACCTCACTTAGAGCAGATGTAGCCGTTGTGATTTCTCGGTTGGTTGTTGCATTCCTAGGCTTTGGGGTTAACTTCGTTCAGTCGGGTTCTGATTTATTGAAGGTATGATGAGTCAAAGAGGATAGTGGCGTTTGGGGGCGCTTCCTGAGACTAAAAGGACGCTGTGAAGAGATGAGGGTGGCATATCTAACGAGTTTGTAGAGCGGAATGACGCTCCTCCCCTCTCTCGGAAACGCCAGAGGGGCAACTCGGTGCAGTTCGTGTGAATCTCCCAAGGGGAATGCAACTGGTTCCTGTGATCTCTTCACCTTTGCTTCCACATAGAGATGTTAATGTCGAGTAAAAAGACATGGATCTTAGCATCTGAATGATTTTATCGGTAATAATATTATCCACAGATTTGCAATGGCTGGCATCTGCTTTATTCCCATTGCTGTCTGCAGGCTGTGGGAATTTCACCTGTCAAACCAAACTTTCCCTTTCTGATGTGCACTTTGTTCTTTTCCCCAGATTCGTCACAATGCCTATTGTTCCGTTCTTCTCTTTCCTTTTTCTTCCCCATTTTGCCATCTGTCTCTTATGATTTATAAGGGGGGAAAAACTTGTTTTGTTAGAGGGCCAGGTTAGAAGTCATTGTATAATTTGTAGGCTTTGTAATGATTGAATGCAAGCGTGGAAATTTAGGCTGAACTCTCTATCAAAAGCAAAAATGTGGAGGAAAAGGGAAAAATCGGGAGGGAGGATTGCTTCATGCATTATTTATCTCGACCTTTTAGGGGAGAAGGAACTCCTCCATTCTTTCAAGAGATTAGAAATAAATCAACAGTCTGAAAACCTAAGCAGACACGGAGCATTATCTGAATCAGCCACACACGTGTTCTCTTCTATTTATTATAAAGAAAAATTTCATGGGAAAAGTATGTATTTTTTGTATATTCTACAGAGTTTATTCTAGTATGTATTTACATCTTGAAGAACAAGAAAACTGTTCTTGTGATTAAGCTATAAATAAAGTATCTAATTTTCATAAGTTTTGTGTATTATATTCTAACTTTCTCTGGCTTATGTGACTTTTACATACAGAATAAGTTGTGGGTTTTTTCCCCCCTGAATTTCTCCCCTTGTTAATTGAATATAGCACTTGTATTTGTTGGCAATGTTTGGTGTGGTGTTTCACTAAGAAATTATGAGAAGCTGAAATAACATTATTCCTTACTCCCAATACAAACACAAACTTTATAAGAAATCGATTTCTGAACAAAGTGAGCAAAAAAGGGTAGAGAAGAACTTGAATGATAATTAAGTCACAATAAACCCCACAGTTCAGAATCTTGGCTTTAAAAAATAATGAAGTTGAAATTTCTTGGTGGAGAGTGTAGAAATTTGGCTCATACTCTTCTTTTGGCTTCAATTTTCATTTGTAAACTGTACTGATTGGAAAATGATGCTTAAGCATCCCACTTCCAGCTCTATTATCCACAATGGAACAAATAAATTCATTATTGGAAGTTGATTTTGCATTAGCTATTTTAACAAGCTAGTTGGTGTGACAAAAACAAACTCCTGGGGTGGAGGAAAGAGTGAGCTTGAATAAAAAGAATACATCTGAAAGAAATAGCTCTGCTCCCTAATATTTGTCCAAGTAATTACGTATTCAAAACTTCTTAAAGGAGGAAGCAAAAATGATGTAACTTTCATCTTAATCTCCAATGCAGAAATGAATGACCTTTGGTTGACCTTGGTTTAAAAATGACCAAGTTAAAGTGGACCACATTCTAGGATTGAGTACAATTCTAGGATTAGGTTGCTTGGGGGAGGGTGTCTATGAAACCACCAACTTAAAAAACAAAACAAAACAAAAACATATTATTAAAAAAAGTGATGGTAGCTCAAGGTACTCAACTACCCATGAAGATCTACTTCTGCTTTGAACGAAATCCTCCACTCCTCTGCATAAAGCAATGATATTTTTTTCCTGAGATATCTATCTGGGATTGCTCCTTCTTTCCATCCATAGGGAAAATATTCAATGTTTCATATTTTAATGACTCAATTTTTATCAAAGGAAGAAACAACTCAAGGTTTTTGTTTAGTTTTCTTACTGAATATAAGAGGAACCTGTTGAAAAATCCCTTCTAATTTAAAGATAGACTTATTCTCAGCCAACAATAAATCATCTGTTATGGGGAGAAAGTGATATTTCTGTTATTCACATTTATGTTTTAAGTGTTTTAAAATCCAAGTCAAGCAAGCAAAGGACTTAAGAAAGTTTGAAAACATCAGTTTTGATGCCAAGCCACGCCTGTTCCATTAATATACTTATGATGAAATATTGTGCTTCCTCTGGAAACTTGCTCATGAAACAATTCATGGCACAAGTCTGTTGGGGCAGATCCTGGGGGTAGTTAGTTTTCCAGCCATGGAAATACTCTCCAGTTGGTGAGGTCAACCTATAAACAGGTGATCTTAATGACTTAGTTGGAGAGGCAGGGATGGGTAGATGACCCAATAATCTTAGCCTTGACTAAGTGTAATACAGCTAATGACTCAACCCCCAGTTTAGCAGCATCTGGTAGCCATCTCTACTCAGTTTTTCCAAGACCAGAGACTTGTCCACCTTTTCAAAGCCAGAACTTGCAGGTCCTCATACACACCAGAAGCATGTCATACATGCCAGGGGTTCTGTCTACATCTGAGATCAATCTACAGGTTTTCCCTTGTCCATCTAAGTGCACTTCATTTTACACTAAATTAGTGCAATTGTTTTTATGGTATCTAATCATCTTCAGCAGTTAAGAATGAACAGACTGCTCACTTAGCCCTGGGAGTTCTCCCCAACCCCCCAGAACCTCCTCAGCCTAAAGGACTGAGGCCCAGTGGTCCTTTAAGCCTTTCGGTAGGAATGAGTACAATTACAGGGTAGAAACCAAGTCTTCTGCAATAGGGAACAATTTCGCTTTTCTATTTTATACATTTCCCTCCCCACGTTTTGACCATTGGGCCTCTGAGTACACCATTCTGTCTCTGGTGGCTCTTTGATGAGAGATTTTCTTCTGATGATAATTCACACTACCAGAGTTGATAGATCTTTCCAGTGCCAGTGGGTGCTCTAGGGCGCATTTGGCTAGGCGCATTTGGCTGAGCGCCTAGAGGCGCAAGGGTTGTCCTGTACTCATTGGAGCGTGGATTTAGCGTCACCAGGGACCCGGCGTTGGTTATATTGATGTGTTCTAAGTGCCCAGGCTTTGTTATGGCTCGTTTTTCCTTCATCAGATTTTAAATACAGCCAGTTCAGGCCAAGAAGGAGGGGAGAAAAGTAGAGAAGCCTGCTGCCAACCGTGAGGCCAGCCTTGGGAGCGGGGCCCAGACCCCACTGGAGGCGAAAGATGTGACTGAGGCCTCCGCGGTCCCTAGTGCACCGACCGAGGAGAGGTCACCGGAAGAACCGGGCAGCCTTGGACACAGGTATCGAGGGCCCAGTCAGTCCTTCCCAAAGTCTACTCCCATGGCCTAGGAAAGTCGTCCGGGCCCAAGGCCGGCTTCAGCGGTGCTCACTCGCGGGTTGGCTTTGCAGGGTCTCTGGGCTGCTAAAGGACCCGGCCAGCAGGCAAGGTGGGGAACTGAGGCGACTGTACCCGCCGGGTACACACCTCCTGCATTGTCCAGCCTTGGGCAGGTTGTGACTTCTGGGCACCAACACCTGGAACCAGTTAAAAGCGCCTTCTCCTCACCCTCGGCCTTGGTCTCTCTCCACCCCCTCGGGCTCCCAGACGAGCTTTGAATGTATTAATTAAATAAAGCGGGCAGCCCTTGAATCGCACCAGTGCAGGGCGCTCCTGGGAGCGTGAAAGTCCCGGCCTCCGAATCAGCAAAAGAAATGTGTGAAAAGAGAATTAGTGAAATTAGGTTAGACCAATAAAACGTGAGGGCTCCATCACCCGTCCCTCCCGCCTACCCCCAAGCCTGGGGCTACAAGGGCTATCTGGTCTGATCTATTGTTTCCCGCCCCAGCAGGGGGTTCATTGTGTGATAAATAATTCCCCCTCCATTTTCTTTTATTCTTAAAAAATGGGTATTTGCATAATCAGTGCTTTGATGTGGCCAGAAATCAGAGGTTTGGTCTCTCCAAGTCTGCTATTGGTAGCGAAGCAACAAAGCTAGATCCAGGTCTTTCACTTCACTGACAGTGTGTGGGGCAGATTGTCAGAAACGGCAGCCTTAAGCTGCTGCCTCCTTTATAAAGGATCCACTTTAATGATTAAACTTAAGGAATGTCCAAAAGGGGGTGGCGGTGAAAGACAAGTGTTCTCTTCCCCCTCCACGTCTCCCTGTCCTTCAGAGTTTATTGTTCTCTGCAGTTTATTTTCCAAAGCGTTTGAGGTGGGGGTGGGGTGCGTCTCCCTCGGGGCCGCCCCACGTGGCTCGGAGTGGATACCCGCAGGGGTCCCCCCAAGGCCGAGGAGGGGCGAGGTCTGCAGGAGAGATTCTTCTCGCCCCCCATCCCCTCTTCCAGTTTTCTTTTCCCAGTTTGGTTTATACAGCCAGGATGGATGGAGCTCCTCTTATGGAGAACGCTGAAGTGAGTCGCTCTTTAGTCCCCGAGTGGAATCTGAGGGTGTGTGGGGGGGAGTTCCCTGGGAACGCAGCTTGGGGCCAGTTTCAGAGGGTCCCCGACAGGAGAAGCAAGCAAAGAAATCCAGTCATCCGGAAAGCAGAACGCTAAAGCCAGCGAGGCCGGAGCTATTATTTTCCTGCAAGGTGGCGTGAGTCGCGAGGACAGAGTGGGAAAGTATCCTGATGGTGTATGCGCTACAACAAACGACTCCCCCCGCCCTCGGTGCCAAGGTCGGGAGAGGGGAGATGGGGGTGTTTCTGTCTGCTTTCGCACGCATTCTCATCTTCTCCAGCTGCTCAGAGCGCAAAGCGGGGGAGGGGGGATGCCAACTTGCATTACTAACTAGCGACACCCTGTGAAAAGGTTGGACCATCCTGAGCACCTGCACAGAGGCTTCACCCTGGGTAGCTGTCACCTGCGTGAGCGGCCCTTGGCCTCTCGGGAATAGGAGGTGGAAGCAGGAAAGGAGGAGGTTCCTCAAAATACTTCTGTAACCATTCCTTCCCCTCGGCAGCCAGCAACTCTCCAACTTGACAGCGAGGCGGGGATGGGGGAGGATTCTTCAGGTGTTTTAAGAAATAAAAGGACTTTGGATTCACAATTCTTCCCACTGTAGGCGTACTTTGAGGGTTTGGCTTTGGAAGCAACTCTTAAGACTCAAGACTCAACTTACTTGGCACTCAATTCACATTGAATTCCAAAGATGTAAGAAATGAAGAGGCAAAAGTTAGTTACTTCCCAGGACACATCTCCAAGAGAATGCTGTTTGCTGGCCTTTAAAAGATGGAATAAGTAGTATATATGTCCTTGATGGATTTGTATCAGATTGTACAGCAGACTTTATTATTAGTGTTTTCCCAAATTTCCCCTTCTTTTCTAATGACTCCATCATCTCCTTCTATTTGTTTTTCTTCATTTTGTCCATTTGCACCCAAATTTGCACCCTTTCTTTCCCTTTTGCTCTGTAGCTGGAGGCATACCTGGGGACGTTAAACAATGAGTAAAGAACCAAACCTTTCACTTGTTTTATTTAGTGTAGAGGCAAATAAAAGTGCTAAAGTTCATGAAAAATGGACACAGGAACCTTTAAAACAGAGAGAGAACTGGGGGCTGGTTTCCATGGCAGCAACTTGCAATAAAGCCTAATTCCAAGTGACAAAGAGGTCATCTTCCTTTTCAAACGTGTTTATGATCCCTTTGTGTATTGTATTTTGGCATAAAAGCTTCTCTGCACTGTCAGGGCTCCACGTGCAGCTCTATGACTCTCAAGGGGGTTTATTGCCTCCTTGGCATAAGAATAGCCAAAAGAAGCCAAACTAGTGCCAATGTGACAAAAGAGTAACCCCACAGGCTTGCCACTGCTTTTTTTCCCCTTTTCCTGCAATACATAAATCTTGCTATGCATTAAGTAATTAAAAATGAAGAATTCTGGGATAACTTAATTTCAATTTTGTGTTTTTTCTACCTTTTACATCTACTGAAATCACATGCAAATACAAGAAGATTGATTCCATGTGAGGCTGTGTTTATTTTCTTGCCTTACTTTTTAGATAATTTTGGAAAATAAGTGAGGTGAAACATCAAACTCACCTGGGAAAATAGCTAACCATAAACTTTAGATAAGTATTATATGAATGCATTCATATTTCTTTCATGTCACAGTGCCTAGAAGAGGCAAAAGAATTGTGTTTCCTAGGACATGAAGAGGATTAAAAAAAATTTAAATCAAACCCACCAAATTAACAGTATTTTTCTTAACACTCAAAATGATCCTGGCAATGGCTTGAAAGCAGATAGGAAAGAAACATGATTGCTGATACAGCAGTAAAGCAGCTTGAAGGTCCTGGGTTTAAATCCAGAGTATCCCTTGAACTACAAAGGGATGATATGGGACCATAACTGCATGACAATGGGCATGTGTACAGGCAAACATTTCCAGTGAGTTTCTTATTAGCAGCTGTCATTTTTATATCTAGGAGACTCCATCTGACATCTTCAGTCTGGGAAGTGTCAGAAAGTGTATGGTGAAAAATGTGTTTTATCATTTGTGAGCAAATAATATAAAAAGGCTTTAGATTTTCTGGAGTGGAACTGTTAGACTTTTCTGCTTTCCAACCTCTAGAGTTTTCCAGATGTCCTAGAGTTCCGCATTACAGGAAGTGAAGGTGAACTGGTAAAGTTGAACCAGTGTACCTCCTGTCTTTCACATTGCTCTGAATCTTGCTGACATTTCCAAACAAAATGTATGGGAGCATGAGGACCATAATTCATTACAAAGGAGGTTGGAGCAAATTTCTGTGGTAATTACTGGTCAGATTTCCAGGTTCTTATCCCAGTAAAAGGAGTGAAACCCTGCCCAGGGCTTTTCTGACCCTGATATTGCCAGATCTTTTTGGTGAGGAACTAGAGGAGAGCATTCATAAAGAGCTTCTCACCCTTTTTGTATTCATGATGCACTTTCAAGTTCCAGAAGAGTTTTCAGCAAATTTGAGGGGTTAGTAGTTTTATAACAACATTAAACTAGGTAGCAATGATCACAGCATAGAGTGTCTGTGTCTACAGGATCTGCAGCCACAGAACCATTCACTTAGTTGTCCTTCAGCACCATAACAATATCCTAACAGTGTTCTCCCAAACACACTAAGCTATGTCCTTACATGTTCTAGGAAACACAATTCTTTTGACAGTGTCTTTTGACTCTAAAGCTTGCCATTTTACTTCATTCCATGATGTTCAGTTACATTCCTTCTAACAAAACGCTACTGTTGAATATTGTGGAGGATATTGATAGTCTTTATCAATACCTGATTTTTAATCTTTCTGGGCATGCTCAGACCTCCTACAACTGCTGAGGCTCCATCTCTTTTCTCTGTCTTCCTCTTGTCTTGAGAATGAGGTCAAAATGTCAAAGTCAGTTGGACTGAGTGACCACATAAAGAGCAGCAATCTTCATGCATGTGTCGCCTATACTTAGAGTGGATGTTATGTGAGGGAAATAAAAATTGGATTCAGGGATACTTGTTATTGCATAATTACTTAGTCTGTCTTGATTAATGCAATATATAGTTACTTCAGGAGTGTGTAACTTATTTGCAGCAAAAAATAAAAGAAAAAAAGAGAAGAACAAAAAAAAAAAAGAAAAAAGAAAATAAAGTCTTATACATTGGCCCAAACTGGTGGCCTACCTCTGATGATTTTTTTGCAATGAGAGTACCAGGGGTTGAACTCAGGGGCACTCAACCTCTGAGCCACATCCCCAGCTCTATTTTGTATTTTATTTAGAGACAGGTTCTCACAGAGTTGCTGAGCACCTCACTTTACTGAAGCTGGCTTTGAACTTTGAACTTTGTCAATCCTCCTGCCTTAGCCTCCCAAGCTGCTGGGATTATAGGAGTGCACTACCTGTGCCTGGCTGAAGATTTTTATTTTAATTTTGGACCATGCAAGAAACCTTTGATGCCTTGAAATCTATAGCTATCCTAAGAGTGATTTTAAGAGCCATCTTACCACGTAGGCATTATTTTTTTCTTAACCTTTTAAAAAGTATGTGTATTCTTTGCTTTTATTTTGTATTTAAAACTAAGAAAAAAAACTTGTTTACTATAAAATCATCTTAACTATTTTAAGGTTACAGTGCAATTTAATAGTGCAAAGTATGTTCATATATACCATATACTATAGATTTCCAGAACTCTTTTTTTAAATCTTGCAAAACTGAAATTCTATACTTATTTAACAACAATTCTGATCCTCTATTCACTTTCTGCCCTCCCTGACTATTCTGCCTTTGATTTCTGTGAATTTGATTACTTCAGATATCTCATATAATAGAAGCCATTATTATTTTCAAACTATGGTAGGGTTCCTGTTTCCATTTTTCTCCCATTTCATTTTAATAAACTTTAATTTTCCATACTACTGATATAGAAATTAACATGTATAAAGTTCTACCTACACCTAGCTCTTCTGCTACTTGTGGGAAATAATTGACAGTATTGGGGGTCTGTTCTCTTACATAGTGTTATTGATTCATTGAGAAAAGTTTTGCAAGAGGTCACTCAATATCTGTGTCCCTGTCTCTCCTAAATGAAGCCACTTCCTCCAAGAAAGTCCTATAGGTAGTTATGTTTTTGGCCAAAAGAATGGGCCTGAGGTAGTACAATAGGTCTGAAGGCCAATTCTTGAAGAGTGAATGGAGTTTTGGGATGTCATGGGTAGAATTCACTGTGATAATGTCTTAATCTTGTTGTACACAAGCCCACAAGAGGACACTGAATAAACTTCACATTAAACCAAAGCACTCTATAATTAGCTTATTAACTTAGAGTGTGAGGTTTTTTGTTTGTTTGTTTTGTTTATTTTTGCTTTCTGGGGAAACCAGACCACTGGATTGAGTCAAGAGGTTAAATTCATTGTTAGAATCCTTCCTTGTTCTGAGTGGCCGTATGGCCATCCGTAAGTCTCAGCCTGGTAGGCCTAAGGTTAGACCAAATATTCATGATTAGACCAAGTACTTCCAAAGTTTCTTTTCTGAATTTCAAAGTTTTTATAAAGTACAATAGTTTTGTTTCTAGCAACACTTTTGGACACAGCATAACAGTTTCATTTTAATATTATTTTCAGAAAGGTTTTTGGTGGATGGAACCCAGGGCCTTTGCAAATTAAGCATGTGGTGCATCACTAAGCTACATCACAACCCTATTTTCAGAAAAATTTTATTTTCCAAGAATCCGTATTGATTTTAAAAAAATACATGGAGAAACCAGATGCAGTGGCTCATGCCTGTAATCCTGACTTCTTGAGAGGCTGAGGCAGGAAGATTGCAAGTTTGAAGCCAGCCTGAGCAATTTTAGCTAGACCCTATGTTAAAATAAAATGAAATAAAAAGATCTGGAATGTAGCTCAGTAGTAGAGCACTTACCTAGCATATGCAAGTTCCCAGTACCAAAACACAAAACAAAACAAGAACAAAAGCTTGAGAAAACAATTTTAAGTTTCCTTTACAACTATGTCTTTTAAAACGAAACTTGGAAACTTGAGGAAGGCAACTGAAATGTCCTTCAAACTTGGCTAATATTTAACACTGACATGTGCTTTAAATTCAGTCTTATTTTCTGTTTAGCACATACACTACACAGGGGTCAATCATTTTAGGTGCCGAGAAAAGGCAAATCTTTAAAATTAATTTTTTCTTTATGCTGCTTCCAGGAAGGGGATGATGATTTCTTTTATTCAGAGACTCATATTTCTTCATCTATCTCCTTTCTGATTTTTAAAGATGTATCTTGATTTGGGCATCATGGACCTCTAAGCACATCACACAGTAATTTAAAATTGTTCTTCTTGGGGTAAAAATAGATTAAGTCTCAGCTCCCCATGAATAGCTCTGCTCTTTTTTAATAAAGAAGAGTTAGATTGGACCAGTGCCGATGGCATATTTACCTTCATGAGCTACCAAAAAAAAAAAAAAAAGTTAATTACTGCTGGGAGCAAGTTAGTCTGGCTGTCCTGAGCTGTCTTTTATTAGTTGTCCCCTTCATTAATTTCTCTCACTGGATTTGCTGCTAATAGCTGCCTGGTTCCAGTCAGCTCAAAGCCGCATCTGTGCCATTGAGCAGAAAAGTAGGAGCTTGGCCAAAGGGGGGTGGAGATGGGTTGAGAGAGACGCTATTTACAAATCAGCTCTTATTAACATGATGGTCTGGTGTGCTGAGGAGGGGAGAGGGTGGCCTCAGAGCAGAGTTGTAGAGCAGAGAGCTAGTAAAATACGAAAGGACCAACACCAAGCAATGGCACTTTGGATTTCTACTTCACTCCTATGCCAGTGTTTCCTTAGTGCCAACTTAGAATTTTGCTTTGTTTTTCCTGTAAAGACCCAATGTACTTCATAAAAAGTCACCGAACTTCACGAAAAGTTGTAGAAGCATGGATCTCTCAGGAAGTTTGATATTCTCCATGATACAGAGACTTTGAGAGATCTGAATCAACAAATGATCTCTTTTTCCTTTTTAAGCTTATAGCCTTGTAGAAGATATTAATTTGGTAGGAGACATTGTACTTAATATATACACATTTTTTATTCTTGTTCCAGGTATGATGTGCATTATTTTGAAAATGCCCAGTCATCTTTTATTTTTCTCAAACTGTCACCAAGAAGCATACCATGTTATTAATTTATTCTGTTTCTATTGTTCCCCTGCATTAGAATGTAAACTCCAGGAGGACAAGTGTGTCCCTGCGCTTTGTCAAATGCTGCTAACTCAGGCATCTGTAATATACCCCTACATGGTAGGAGCTCAAGAAATGTTTGAGTAAATGTAGATAATGAAAATATGTTTTCTAGACTTAGAATAATCAATTTTAAAATCCTACTTACATGCATACTCATCTAAGACATTTTTCAGGGCTGGAGTTGCAGTTCAATGGTAGAGCGCTTGCCTAGCCTGTATGAGGCACTGGGTTAGATCCTCAGCACCACATAAAAATAAATAAAACAGGGGCTGGGGTTGTGGCTCACTGGTAGAGTACTCCTCTTTCATGTGTGAGGAACTGGGTTCAATCCTCAGCACCACATAAATAAAATAAAAAGGTATTTGTCCACCTACAACTAAAAAAATTTTTAAAAAAAGAAAAAGTAAACTTAAAATAAATAAAATAAGGGTATATTTTATTTATATATTATTTATATAATATATAAATGTATAAAATATATCTACAAATAAAAATATTTTTTTAAAAACCACTTTTCAGTGACCTGTTTTTACTTTGACAAGAAAAAGTAGCTGAGTGGAGTGTTCAGCTTCCTCTGAATCCCATCATAAGTGGATGTCATCTTAAATGGGTCTGCTTAGTTGGGCACAATGGCACACACCTGTAATCCCGGAGGCTGAGGCAGGAGAATTGTAAGTTCAAGGCCAGCCTCAGCCAGGGACACCTGTATCAAAAGAAAAAATAAAAAGGGCTGAGAATGTAGTTCAGTGGTAGAGCACTACTGGCTTCAATCCCCAGTACCGGGGGTCGGGGGGAAGTTCAAACAATTAATTATCTTCCTTATATGATAGTTTGTCTTTGCAAACTGCACCTAGAATCTTTTAAAGCTCAGAAAAGTGCACCTGCAATCTTACTGAGAAGCAGTGGATGAGGTAAGAGTTAGGGTCAGAATATATTCTATAAACATAATTGCTTGGACAGGGTAAGAGGCAATAGTCATATCTTTCTGTATTTGTAATACACTTGAGTCTCCATTCACTTTGCTCTATCATAACAGAAAATAAAAGTTAAACTTGATACTTTGAGTATTACATACCTGAATTTGTGAGTTAATTGTCTGGGATTCAAATCCCACTTCTAATATTTATAAGCTTTGTGGTCTGAAACACCTCAGTTTTACCTTAGTTCCTTATTTATAAATAGAGATAAATAAACTAAAACATGTAAAGTGTTTGGTACCTAGTAAACCCTAATAAAAGGTTGCTTTTGTAATAATTTGTATGACATAGGTGAGTATCATATCTACATAGAATTTTAAGTATAAATATTATATAGCCTTATATATTTTTATTATATATATTTTTAGTTATTTTATATATATAAAATATATTATATATTTTTAGTTATTATATTTTATATATATACATAATATATAATATATATAATAAAATATAAATATATGTTTATATTTTATTATATTATATATATAAAATTATATATAAATTTATAATATATATTATATATTTTTATATAAATATATATATATATGTATATATATACTATTATATATATTTTTAGTTATTTTAAAAATAATGTCAATTGTCTTGAAGTAACCTAGAAAAAAATCTAGGTTAGTTAGGAAATCTAGAATATTCATTAGTACTATAGACTTTTTATTGTTGGTGGTGGTGATGCTTGATTAAAAAAAAGTTCTTATGTACAAAATGAGCTGATGTTTGTTTCCAGGAGTTAAAAGCACTCTTTAAAAAATTAAATAAAAGTCAGGACATGGATTATATGGAGTTGTTTTTCTAATAAGCACTTAAGTGAAGGAACACGCCACAAGAAAGCTATCACACGCACATCGGGATGCTCAGGACCGCAGCTTCTCTCAGCAGACGCTCACCCTGGGCGGGGTCTGCACCTGGGCACAGAAGTGGGTTCCTGTTTACACCCGGGGGTACAGCGAGTGTAGAAGACTCACATCCACGTTAGAATACCAACATCACCGCCTAACGGTAGACTGCCTCACAGCTGAACTTGAGTCTCAGAACTTGGGGTGACTGGAGGGCATCAGTGGCCAGCATGGCCTGTCCCCACAGTGCCAGTATTATAGACTTTAAAGTATATAATTAATTAATATAATACTTTGAAAAAGTGAAACAAAATACTTCACTTAAATTTTTTTTTTCAGATCCAACATGGCGGCGGGCACGGAGAGATCAAGTCTCTGACCTCTTCAGCTGCGCTGGCATACAGAAAGATATGACTATTGCCTCTTACCCTGTCCAAGGTTAACAACGGATTTTTCATCACAGACACTGAAAGTGAGAAGATCCTGGAACAACGTATTTCAAACACTGAAAGACAATGGATGCCAACCAAGAATTTTGTATCCAGCAAAATTAAGCTTCAGGTATGACAACAAAATAAAAATCTTTCATGATAAACAAAAGTTAAAAGAATTTGCAGCCAGAAAACCAGCACTGCAAAGCATCTTGAGCAAAACACTACACGAGAAAGAAATGAAAAACAGTAACCAAAACCAACAGTGGGAAGTACCTCAGTAAAGACAGAGGGCGGGGGGAAAGCTAATCATGGAGAAACAAACTGAATTAAAAAAAAAAAGATAAATAATCAAACATGGCTGGAAGTACAAACCATATATCAATAGTAACTCTAAACGTTAATGGCTTAAACTCTCCAATAAAGCAACATAGGCTGGTAACATGGATTAAAAAAACAAATCCAACGATATGCTGCCTCCAGGAGACACATCTGATTGGAAAAGACATACACAGGCTGAAGGTGAAAGGTTTGGAAAAAATATACCATGCACACGGTCCTCGTAAGCAAGCAGGGCTGGCCATCCTCATTTTGAATAAAATCGACTTCAAGACTAAGTTAATCAAAAGGGATAAGGAAGGACATTATATACTGTTAAAAGGAACCATTCATCAACAAGACATAACAATTATCAATATTTATGCACCAAAAGGGTGCTACGACATTCATAAAACAAACTCTCCTCAAGTTCAAGAATCAAATAGACCACAACACAACAATTATGGGTGACTTCAACACACCTCTCTCACCATTGGACAGATCCTCCAAACAAAAGTTGAATAAAGAAACTGTAGAACTCAATATCACAATCAATAACCTAGACTTAACTGACATATATAGAATACATCAACCATCATCAAGTGGATATATTTTTTTCTCAGTAGCACATGGATCCTTCTCAAAAATAGACCATATATTATGCCATAGGGCAACCCTTAGTAAATATAAAGGGGTGGAGATAATACCATGCATTCTATCTGATAATAATGGAATGAAACTGGAAATCAATCATAAAAGAAGGAAGGAAAAACCCTACATCACATGGAAATGAACAATATGTTACTGAATGATCAATGGGTTACAGAAGACATAAAGGAGGAAATCAAAAAATTCTTAGAGATAAATGAAAATACAGACACAACATATCGGAATCTATGGGACACAATGAAAGCAGTTTTAAGAGGGAAATTCATTGCCTGGAGGTCATTCCTCAAAAAAAGAAAAAAACAACAAATAAATGAGCTCACACTTCATCTCAAAGCCCTAGAAAAGGAAGAGCAAAACAACAGCAAATGTAGCAGAAGGCAAGAAATAATTAAAATCAGAGTGGAAATCAACGAAATGGAAACAAAAGAAACTATTGAAAAAATTGACAAAACTAAAAGTTGGTTCTTCGAAAAAATAAATAAGATCGACAGACCCTTAGCCATGCTAACGAAGAGAAGAAGAGAGATAACTCAAATTACTAACATACGGGATGAAAAAGGCAATATCACAACGGATGCTACAGAAATACAGAAGACAATTAGAAATTATTTTGAAAACCTATATTCCAATAAAATAGAAGATAGTGAAGACATCGATAAATTTCTTAAGTCATATGATTTGCCCAGACTGAGTCAGGAGGATACACACAATTTGAACAGACCAGTATCAATGGATGAAATAGAAGAAGCAATCAAAAGACTACCAACCAAGAAAAGCCCAGGACCGGATGGGTATACAGTGGAGTTTTACAAAACCTTTAAAGAAGAATTAATACCAATACTTTTCAAGTTATTTCAGGAAATAGAAAAAGAGGGAGCTCTTCCAAATTCATTCTATGAGGCCAACATCACCCTGATTCCGAAACCAAAGACACCTCAAAGAAAGAAAACTACAGACCAATATCTCTAATGAATCTAGATTCAAAAATCCTCAATAAAATTCTGGCGAATTGGATACAAAAACACATCAAAAAAATTGTGCACCATGATCAAGTAGGATTCATCCCTGGGATGCAAGGATGGTTCAATATATGGAAATCTATAAATGTTATTCACCACATCAATAGACTCAAAGATAAGAACCATATGATCATCTCGATAGACGCAGAAAAATCGTTCGACAAAGTACAGCATCCCTTTATGTTCAAAACATTAGAAAAACTAGGGATAACAGGAACTTACCTCAATATTGTAAAAGCTATCTATGCTAAGCCTCAGGCTAGCATCATTCTGAATGGAGAAAAATTGAAGGCATTCCCTCTAAAATCTGGAACAAGACAGGGATGCCCTCTATCACCACTTCTATTCAATATAGTTCTCGAAACACTGGCCAGAGCAATTAGACAGACGAAAGAAATTAAAGGCATAAAAATAGGAAAAGAAGAACTTAAATTATCACTATTTGCAGAAGACATGATTCTACAATTAGAAGACCCAAAAGGGTCTACAAAGAAACTACTAGAACTAATAAATGAATTTAGCAAAGTGGCAGGATATAAAATCAACACGCATAAATCAAAGGCATTTCTGTATATCAGCGACAAAACGTCTGAAATGAAAATTGCCGCAGTCCAGCTGCAGCAAAATAACCGGGAGGTGACGAACAACTTGTATAGATTGATACAGCAGGAGTGGAAGCCGTTTATTGCAGGACAGGAACAGTATTTATACATTCCACACAGCTTATCTAATTAGCATAAACTAGATACATCGGTCAACCAATCAGGAATCTCCACACTTAATGGCTTGCTTTTGTTACTTCTCAAACCACTCCCTCTGGCATTTTGCCAGGCACCATCCAGACTTGTTTACGAACTCTAACATTCCCCTGGCAAAATGCCAGGTGTTATTTTGACTTGTTTACAGACTCCAACAGAAAATGAGGAAAAACACCCCATTCACAATATCCTCAAAAAAAATAAAATATTTGGGAATCAACCTAAGAAAAGAGGTGAAAGATTTATACAATGAAAACTATAGAACCCTAAAGAGAGAAATAGAAGAAGATCTTAGAAGATGGAAAAATATACCCTGTTCATGGATAGGCAGAACTAACATCATCAAAATGGCGATATTACCAAAAGTTCTCTATAGGTTTAATGCAATGCCAATCAAAATCCCAATGGCATTTCTTGTAGAAATAGAGAAAGCAATCATGAAATTCATATGGAAAAATAAAAGACCCAGAATAGCAAAAACAACTCTAAGAAGGAAATGTGAATCAGGCGGTATAGCAATACCAGACCTCAAACTATACTACAGAGCAATAGTAACAAAAACAGCATGGTACTGGTACCAAAACAGGCGGGTGGACCAATGGTACAGAATAGAGGACACAGAGACTAATCCACAAAGTTACAACTGTCTTATATTTGATAAAGGGGCTAAAAGCATGCAATGGAGGAAGGATAGCATCTTCAACAAATGGTGCTGGGAAAACTGGAAATCCATATGCAACAAAATGAAACTGAATCCCCTCCTCTCACCATGCACAAAAGTTAATTCAAAATGGATCAAGGAGCTTGATATCAAATCAGAGACTCTGCATCTGATAGAAGAAAAAGTTGGCTCCAATCTACATATTGTGGGGTTGGGCTCCAAATTCCTTAATAGAACACCCATAGCACAAGAGTTAATAACAAGAATCAACAAATGGGACTTACTTAAACTAAAAAGTTTTTTTCTCAGCAAGAGAAACAATAAGAGAGGTAAATAGGGAGCCTACACCCTGGGAACAAATTTTTACTCCTCACACTTCAGATAGAGCCCTAATATCCAGAGTATACAAAGAACTCAAAAAATTAAACAGTAAGATAACAAATAACCCAATCAACAAATGGGCCAAGGACCTGAACAGACACTTCTCAGAGGAGGACATACAATCAATCAACAAATACATGAAAAAATGCTCACCATCTCTAGCAGTCAGAGAACTGCAAATCAAAACCACCCTAAGATACCATCTCCCTCCAGTAAGATTGGCAGCCATTATGAAGTCAAACAACAACAAGTGCTGGCGAGGATGTGGGGAAAGGGTACACTTGTACATTGCTGGTGGGACTGCAAATTGGTGCAGCCAATTTGGAAAGCAGTATGGAGATTCCTGGGAAAGCTGGGAATGGAACCACCATTTGACCCAGCTATTGCCCTTCTCGGACTATTCCCTGAAGACCTTAAAAGAGCGTACTACAGGGATACTGCCACATCGATGTTTATTGCAGCACAATTCACAATAGCTAGACTGTGGAACCAATCCAGATGCCCTTCAATAGATGAATGGATAAAAAAAAATGTGGCATTTATACACAATGGAGTATTACTCTGCACTAAAAAATGACAAAATCATTAAATTTGCAGGGAAATGGATGGCATTAGAGCAGATTATGCTAAGTGAAGCTAGCCAATCCCTAAAAAACAAATGCCAAATGTCTTCTTTGATATAATGAGAGCAACTAAGAACAGAGCAGGGAGGAAGAGCAGGAGGAAAAGATTAACATTAAACAGAGACATGAGGTGGGAGGGAAAGGGAGAGAAAAGGGAAATTGCATGGAAATGGAAGGAGACCCTCATTGTTACAGAAAATTACATATAAGAGGTTGTGAGGGGAATGGGAAAAAAACAAGGAGAGAAATGAATTCCAGTAGATGGTATAGAGAGAGAAGATGGGAGGGGAGGGGAGGGGGGGATAGTAGAGGATAGGAAAGGTAGCAGAATACAACAGTTACTAATATGGCATTATGTAAAAATGTGGATGTGTAACCGATGTGATTCTGCAATCTGTATTTGGGGTAAAAATGGGAGTTCATAACCCACTTGAATCTAATGTATGAAATATGATATGTCAAAAGCTTTGTAATGTTTTGAACAACCAATAAAAAAAAAGAAAGAAATTAATCTTAAAAAAATACCTTTTTCTTTTGTTTATTTAATTCAATGTGGTGCTGATGATTGAACCCAGTGCCTTACACATGCTAGGCAAGTATGCTATCACTAAGCCACAACCACAGCCCAAAATACTTCATTTTTTGATAATATTTTACAGTGTTACAGAGAGGTTATAGAGGGCATGTTTCAAAAATTTAAGAAAATATATATTCTTCAAACAATATATTCCTTTTTTTTTTGGTCCTAGGTATTGAACCTAGGGGTACTCTACCATTGAGCTACATCCTTAGCCCTTTTTCATTTTTAATTTTGAGATAGGTCTTACTAAGTTGCTGGCTTTGAAATTGGGATCCTTCTGTCTCAGCCTGGAATAGCTGGAATGACAAGCATGCACCTTGGGGCCTAGCAAGTAATTGGTTTTTAGAAAGTTATCCTACAGAAAATCTTTGTTTGTTTGTTTGTTTTTTAATTTTTAGTTGTATATGGACACAATATCTTTATTTTATGTATTCATTTTTATGTGGTGCTGAGGATCAAACCCAGTGCCTCACATGTGCTAGGCAAGCACTCTACCACTGAGCTACAACCCCAGCCCTCTTTCTCTGCTTTTATGCACTTACACAGACATGTGCACACACATGACCCTGTAAAATAAAAAGTTATTAATTAAAATGTATAATTATATACATATATAATATGTACACATATATTTATATAACATATATAATATGTATATGTATATAGTTATGCTCTTTTAAGCAAGGTCATCTGGAAGTACATAATAATATGTATATATGTATATAATATATATGTTTATATTATATATTATGCAATATATAATATATTTATATATTATTTATATAATATATAAAATATAGTATATTATTTATAAATATTTTATATATAATATAAAAATATATGTATATAAATATCCATACATATATAAATATTTATAAACATTATATATATAAACATTTATTTTATATATATATATATATATATATATATATATATATATATATATATATATATATGAAATTTGTTCTTTTTTTTGAAAGGATGGCTGTATTAGTGGGGGGTCATGCTTTTATTTTTATGAGTCCTGGAAAAAATATCTGCTGTCTGGAGCAAAATTGGACAGAGAAAAATTGTTCACAATATTTTAATAAATGAAAATATCAACTTATAGACTATTTTATATTATGCACCATCCAATTTTAATAAAAATATTACCATTAAAACATATCTATCTGTTCATACAAATATAGAATAACTTAAGAAAGGGTATATAATAGATGGTAACAGTAGTCACTGCGGAATGAGATTGACTTAAGAGATCTGATTCTTTTGAATTGTTTACATAAGATTGAGTATAAAATTTTAGAAGTATGTATTACCCAGGGAATTAAAAAAAACATAAAACATTAAATACTATATGATTTACAAACCTTTCAAGATTCTATCAAAGTATGTATTTGGCACTTGCCAGATTGAGGGACTCCTTTCTCTAAACTGGGCTTGGTTTTTCTTTAACAAAAAAGAAGCAGAGGGCTGGGGCTGTAGCTCTGTAGAAGAGCACTTGCCTTGCATTGGTGAGGCACTGGGTTTGATTCTTAGCACCACATAAAATAAGTAAAATAAAGATCTATTGAAAACTAAAAAAAATATTTAAAAACAAAAGCAGAAATTTCAGGATATCATGAGACGTAGAGATCAGCCAAGGAAGGGGCTTTCTGGCTTACCCCATATATTTCCTGCTTCTCAACCTTCGGCTTGCTTCAGTTTCATTCCCTGCTTGGGAGATTTCTCCCTTTCCATTCATCTAAACAAATCCAGACTTCCTGGTAGGTTTTTGCTTCAACCTGGCATCTGCTTCAAAATCACCTTTAAGTCCCCATTTGGGGAAATAGATTCTGTTTTATTTTTGTGGTGCTGGAGATCAAACCCAGGCCTTACACACATTAGGCGATTACTCTACCCCTGAGCTATAGCCAACTCCACCCCTTCCATTTGGGCAAATAGGTGGGCAATGATAGCATTCAATTTCACTTTCATTACCTCTTTTGAATTAAGGTAAGAGTGTGTGTGTGTGTGTGTGTGTGTGTGTGTATGCACTGCTGGGGACAGATCCCAGGGCCTCTCACATGCTAGTAATAGCTTTACCATTGAGCTACATCACCAGCCCACAACTCTCTCTTCTTTGGTGGAATAAGCAATAAGCTGGTATAAGGTTTTTTTTTTTTTTGTACTAGAAATTGAATCCAGGGGTACTTGACCACTGAGCCACATCTCCAGTCTTATTTTGTATTTTATTTAGAGACAGGATCTCACCGAGTTGCTTAGTACTTCGCCTTTGCTGAGGCTGTCTTTGAACTGGAAATTCTCCTATCTCAGCCTCCTGAGCTGCTGGGATTACAGGCGTGTGCCATGGTGCCTGGCCAAGCTGGTACGTTTTGAACAAAGATCACTCAAAAGAATTTTGTAAGCTTTGTGTTTCATTTGCTGCTGTGTTGTGATTCTTATTTCTTTCTGAGAACAATGAATAGAGATCATCATGGGATTCACTAAGAATACAGTCCTGCACCAGACAGGGGCTGTATAGCTCAGTGGTAAAGCACTTACCCAGCATGTGTGAGGCCCTGGATTTGATCCTCAGAACTGCATAAAAATAAGTAAATAGAATAAAGGTATTGTGATTAAAAAAATACAGTCATGCACCCTATAATGACATTTCCATCAGACAGAATTTGTGGCTGTCCCAAAGTCATAGTTCGAGGCATCACTCATGTTTGTGGTGGTGCTGGTGTAAACAAACCTACCACTCTGCCAGTCATATGACAGTGTAACACATACAATTATGTATGGTACAAAATATTTGATAATGATACTAAATGACCATGTTGCTGTCCATGAATTTACTATGCTTTTCATTATTATTTTAAAGGACATTCCTGCTATTTCTAAGATTTACTGTAAAACAATATGCCATATTATACCAGCAATTACCTCAGACATACGGTGTTTATTGTCTTTTGATCATATTATTTTTTTTACTTAATTTAATCTCATATTGTTTTGTTCATCATGGCCCATAAGCATACAAAATCCATTGCTAATGCTTTCAGTAAGAGGCCATGTTGAGTAATTGACCTAGAAATGAAATTAAAACTGATTAAGGACTATGAAGGTGGAAAAATCAGTAATGGTTATTGCTTGTCAGTCAGGCATGTCCTATTCCACTATAGATATGATCTTGGTGAAAATCTCTATCATGTCGTGGATTAGACCCCAACTTCCTTAATAAGACTCCAATAGTGCAAGAATTAAAATCAGGAATCAATAAATGGATGGATTCAAACTAAAAAGCTTCTTCTCAGCAAAAGAAACAATCAGTGAGGTGAATAAAGAGCCTACAGAATGGGAGCAAATCTTTACCACAAGCACATCAGATAGAGCACTAATCTCTAGGGTATACAAAGAACTCAAAAACCTTAACACCAAAAAAACAAATAACCCAATCAATAAATGGGCCAAGGAACTGAACAGACACTTCTCAGAAGAGGATCTACAATCCATCAACAAACATATGAAAGAATGTTCAGCATCTGTAGCAATTAGAGAAATGCACATCAAAACTACTCTAAGATTTCATCTCACTCCAGTCAGAATGGCAGCTATTAAGAATACAAATAACAATAAGGATTGGCGAGAGTGTGGGGGAAAAGGCACACTCATACATTGCTGGTGGGACTGCAAATTGGTGCAGCCAATATTGAAAGCAGTATGGAAAATCCTTGAAAAACTGGGAATGGAACCATTATTTGACCCAACTAACCCTCTCCTCAGTCTATACCCAAAGGACTTAAAAACAGCATACTACAGGGACACAGCCACATCAATCTTTATAGCAGCACAATTCACAATAACTAAACTGTGGAACCAACCTAAATGCCCTTCAGTGGATGAATGAATAAAGAAAATGTAGTATATATACAGAATGGAATATTATTCAGCATTAAAAGAGAATAAAATCATGGCTTTGGCAGGTAAATGAATGAAGCTAGAGAATATAATGCTAACTAAATTAGCCAGTCTCCAAAAACCAAATGCCAAATAGGTTGGGGGGCAGGGAAGGGAGGATTAAATGGACTCTAAATAGGGCAAAGGGGAAAAGGGAAGGGAGGGGGCATAGGGGTAAGAAAGATGGTGGAATGTGATGGTCATCATTACCCTAAGAACCCATAAGAAGACAAGAAGGATATGATTCTACTTTGTGTACAGAGATATGAAAAATTGTGTTCTATATGTGTAATATAAATTGTAATGCATTCTGTTGTCATATATAACAAATCAAAATTTTAAAAAAGAATACAAACAATAAGTCTTAATGAGGATGTGGGGGGAAAAGGCACACTCATACATTGCTGGTGGGACTGCAAATTGGTGCAGCCAATCTGGAAAGCAGTATGGAGATTCCTTGGAAAACTTGGAATGGAACCACCATTTGACCCAGCTATCCCACTCCTCAGTTTATACCCAAAGGATTAAAAAACAGCATACTATAGGGACACAGCCACATCAATGTTTATAGCAGCACAATTCACAATAGCTAAATTGTGGAACCAACGCAGATGCCCTTCAGTAGATGAATGGATAAAGAAAATGTGTTATATATACACAATGGAACATTACTCAGCATTAAAAGAGAATAAAATCATGGCATTTGCAGGTAAATAGATGCTCGAGAATTTAATGCTAAGTGAAGAAAGCCAATCCCAAAAAACCAAAGGCCTAATGTTTTCTTTGATATGAGAATGCTGACTCATAATGGCGATGGGATGGGGGAACATGGGAGGAATGGAGGAACTTTAGATAGGGCAAAGGGGAGGGAGGGGGAGGGGAAGAGGCAAAGGGGTAGGAATGATGGTGGAATGAGATTGACATCATTACCCTAAGTACATGTTTAAGACACGAATGTTGAAAATACTTTGTGTACAATCAGTGACTTGAGAAATTGTGCTCCGTATGTGTAATATGAAATGAACTGCATTCTGCCATTGTGTATAACAAATTAGAATAAATAAATAATTTAATTTAAAAAAAGATATGAGAGGAGGAAGATGGCGGCCAGGGGAGTGCATTGCCCCCGTGTGCTGCTTCACTGTGTGGGAGTATGACAAGTCAGGACGGCTAAAGGCTATCTTGTTAGGAATTTCCAGCAATAGTGGGGTGCTCCGGAACCTGGAGGAAGGATTTCCATCGCATGAGGATCGGCTACGGGGACTCAAACGCGAGAGGTTTGTCGCACGGAGGGTAACACTGCTTATTCAGCAAATCGCCCCGCGGCTAGAGTCTGCAGCGCGCGCGCTGGGAAACGAGGAGATAGCAACGCAGGGATGCAGCGCTGCAGTTTCTGCCAGCCGTGCAAGCACTGTACTCAGGGCTGAATTCTGGGTTTGAGACGGGGGAAGGAAGCGGTCCATCTCGGTTCTCCACACCGGTCAGACCACAGAGGAGGCCAGCGGCCACCATGTTGGAGAGCTGACGTCACCATCCCTGTTTTCGACTGACCGCAGCTCATTCAGCCATAGAACAGGTAATTTCAGGCTGCCATTCGCCTGCGGCTTGCGGACAGATTGCTCGGGCTCAGTGCCTGGGTGCTTCTTAGAGCCTGCTCTTATCTGAGCGAGCACCGAGCGCGGGGCGGCCGAGTTCCGGCTCCCGGAACCGCCCTGGCCCAGGGCTGGGGAGCCTGCGGAGGCTGCTTCTTGGAGCCTGCTCTTATCAGAGCATACACCGAGCATGGAGTGGCCGAGTTCCGGCTCCCGGAACTGAGCCCGCGGGGGCTGCTTCTTGGAGCCTGCTCTTATCGGAGCATACACCGAGCATGGAGAGGCCGTGCCCTGGCCCAGGGCTAGGAGCCCGCGGAAACTGCTTCTTGGTCCGGGTCCTGCTGAGGGCCGGTCAGGTCTCACCCGTTGCTTTGGTTGCCCGGCAAGGGGAACGAAATGCTGCTATTCGCATAGGATACCAACATGGCAGAGATCTGATGTCATCAGAAAGTGGCGGAGGAGAGAACTTCATCAATACCAGCGGCGACAGAAACAGTTGGTCTCCTGGTGGGGGGGTGAGGCACAGACACCAGAGTCTCTCTCGATTTGTCGTCGAGCCAGAGGGGAGGAGCCGGGCCGCCGCCAGCGCCCGGAGCAGGCCCAGCGGCTCGCCGGCGTGGTGACCGCGTGACCCCAATTGGAGAGGGGGCGGAGCGGAGCTGCCACCCGCGCCCGCAAGGTGGGCAGACCCGCGACCCAGTGGTACACGGGCATGGTAGGAGGGGCAGGGCAGAGCCGCCGCCCGCGCTTGCAAGGTAAGCAGACCTGTGACAGACTGGCGGGTCAGGCCCAGTGGCCTGCCAGCGTGGTACACACGTCACCCCAACTGGAGTAGGGGCAGAGCAGATCCTTCGCCCACGCCCGGATCAGGCCCTGCCGGTGTAGTGGTCACGTGACCCCAATTGGAGTGGGGGCGGAGCGGAACCGCCACCCGTGCCCACAGGGTGAGCAGACCTGTGACAAACCTGCAGATCAGGCCCAGCGGTCCGCAGGCGTGGTAGGAGGGGCAGGGTAGATCCGCCGCCCGCGCCTCCAAGGTAGGCAGACCTGCGATAGACCGGCGGATCAGGCCCAGGAGCCTGCCGGCGTGGTACACACACCACCCTAATTGGAGTAGGGGCAGAGCAGAGTTGCTGCCCATGCCAGGAATAGGCCCAGCGACCTGCAGGCGGGGTAGTCACGACACCCCAGTTGGAGTAGGGGCAGAGCAGAACCACCACCCGTGCCCGAAAGGTGGGCAGATCGGCGACCGACCAGCGGGACAGGCCCAGTGGCCTGCCGGTACGACAGACACGTCACCCCATTTGGAGTAGGGGCAGAGTAGAGCCGCCGCCCGCGCCTGCAGGGTAGGCAAACCTGCAACCGACCGGTGGATCAGGCCCGGTGGCCTGCCGGCGTGGTACACTCGTCACCCCAATTGGAGTAGGGGCAGAACAGAGCCGCCGCCAGCGCCCAGAACAGGCCCAGTGACCTGCCGGCGTGGTAGTCACGACACCCCAATTGGAATAAGGAGAGAGCAGAGCCGCCGCCCACGCCTGCAGGAAAGATACGCAAGCAGTATGAAAAGACAAGGAAAGAAAGGACCACAAGCAATGCAGGTCAACGCAACTTTAGAAGAGGTAACAGCTGCAGCAGATGGAATGTCAGATAAAGAATTCAGGATATACATGCTTCAGATGATCTGGAGTATCAAGGAAGACATTAGACAGCAAAATCAGACAATGAAAGATCACTTCGACAATGAATTACGCAAACAAATCTAGGAAGCAAAGGATCAACTATACAGGGAGATAGAGGTTATAAAAAACAAACAAACAGAAATCCTAAAATGCAGGAAGCAATAAACCAACTTAAAAACTCAATGGAGAATACTACCAGCAGAGTAGAACACTTAGAAGATAGAACATCAGACAATGAAGACAAAGTATTTCAACTGGAAAAGAACATAGACAGCTCAGCAAGACTGTTAAGAAACCCTGAGCAGAACATCCAAGAAATATGGGATAACATTAAGAGACCAAACTTAAGAGTCATTGGGATACAGGAAGGTACAGAGCTCCAAACCAAAGGAATGAGCAGTCTATTCAATGAAATAATACGAGAAAACTTCCCAGACTTGAAGAATGAGACAGAATCCCAAATCCTAGAAGCCTACAGGACGCCGAATGTGCAAAATCATAAGAGATCCACACCTAGACACATTATAATGAAGATGCCCAACATACAGAATAAGGAGAGAATTTTAAAAGCTACAAGAGAAAGGAAGCAGATTACATTTTGGGGTAAGCCAATCAGGATAACAGCTGATCTTTCAACACAGACTCTGAAAGCTAGAAGATCCTGGAATAACATATTTCAAACACTGAAAGAAAAAGGGTTCCAACCAAGAATTGTGTATCCAGCGAAATTAAGCTTCAGGATGGAAGATGAAATTAAAACCTTCCACGATAAACAAAAGTTTAAAGAATTCGCAGCTAGAAAACCATCTCTTCAAAACATCCTTGGCAAAACATTACAGGAAGAGGAAATGGAAAATAACAATGAAAACCAACAGTGGGAGGTAGGACAGTAAAGGGGGGGGGGAATAATCAAAGAGGAAAACAAACCATGTTTAGTAACAGAAATAAACAAATATGGCTGGAAGAACAACCCATATCTCAATAATAACCCTAAATGTTAATGGCTTAAACTCACCAATTAAGAGACACAGGCTAGTAGAATGGATCACAAAACAAGACCCAACAATATGCTGCCTACAGGAGACGCATTTGATAGGAAAAGACATACATAGGCTGAAGGTGAAAGGTTGGGAAAAATCATATCACTCATATGGACTTCGGAAACAAGCAGGAGTGTCCATACTCATATCAAATAAAATAGATTTCAAGCCAAAGTTAATCAAAAGGGATAAAGAGGGACACTATATACTGCTTAAGGGAACCATACACCAACAAGACATAACAATCATAAACATTTATGCCCCAAACAATGGTGCAGCTATGTTCGTCAAACAAACTCTTCTCAAGTTCAAGAGTCTAATAGACCACCATACAATAATCATGGGAGACTTCAACACACCTCTCTCACCACTGGACAGATCTTCCAAACAAAAGTTGAATAAGGAAACTATAGAACTCAATAACACAATTAATAACCTAGACTTCATTGACATATATAGAATATACCACCCAACATCAAGCAGTTACACTTTTTTCTCAGCAGCACATGGATCCTTCTCAAAAATAGATCATATATTATGTCACAGGGCAACTCTTAGACAATATAAAGGAGTAGAGATAATACCATGCATCTTATCTGATCATAATGGAATGAAACTGAAAATCAACGATAAAAGAAGGAAGGAAAAAGCATACATCACTTGGAGAATGAACAATAGGTTACTGAATGATCAATGGGTTATAGAAGACATCAAGGAGGAAATTAAAAAATTCTTAGAGATAAATGAAAACACAGACACAACATATCGGAATCTATGGGACACAATGAAAGCAGTTCTAAGAGGAAAATTCATTGCTTGGAGTTCATTCCTTAAAAAAAGAAAAAACCAACAAATAAATGATCTCATACTTCATCTCAAAATCCTTGAAAAAGAAGAGCAAAACAACAGCAAAAGAAGTAGAAGTCAAGAAATAATTAAAATCAGAGCTGAAATTAATGAAATCGAAACAAAAGAAACAATTGAAAAAATTGACAAAACTAAAAGTTGGTTCTTTGAAAAAATAAACAAAATCGACAGACCCTTAGCCATGCTAGCGAAGAGAAGAAGAGAGAGAACTCAAATTACTAGCATACGGGATGAGAAAGGCAATATCACAACAGACACTTCAGAAATACAGAAGATAATCAAAAAGTATTTTGAATCCTTATACTCCAATAAATTAGAAGATAGTGAAGGCATAGATAAATTTCTTAAGTCATATGATCTGCCCAGATTGAGTCAGGAGGATATAGACAACCTAAACAGACCAATATCAATTGAGGAAATAGAAGAAACCATCAAAAGACTACCAACTAAGAAAAGCCTAGGACCGGATGGGTATATAGCAGAATTTTACAAAACCTTTAAAGAAGAACTAATACCAATACTTTTCAAGCTACTTCAAGAAATAGAAAAAGAGGGAGAACTTCCAAATTCATTCTATGAGGCCAACATCACCCTGATACCTAAACCAGACAAAGACACTTCAAAGAAAGAAAACTACAGACCAATATGTCTAATGAACCTAGATGCAAAAATCCTCAATAAAATTCTGGCGAATCGGATACAAAAACATATCAAAAAAATTGTGCACCATGATCAAGTAGGATTCATCCCTGGGATGCAAGGCTGGTTCAATATACGGAAATCAATAAATGTTATTCACCACATCAATAGACTTAAAAATAAGAACCATATGATCATCTCGATAGATGCGGAAAAAGCATTCGACAAAGTACAGCAGCATCCCTTTATGTTCAAAACTCTAGAAAAACTAGGGATAACAGGAACATACCTCAATATTGTAAAAGCAATCTATGCTAAGCCTCAGGCTAGCATCATTCTGAATGGAGAAAAACTGAAGGCATTCCCTCTAAAATCTGGAACAAGACAGGGATGCCCTCTCTCTCCACTTCTGTTCAACATAGTTCTCGAAACACTGGCCAGAGCAATTAGACAGACGAAAGAAATTAAAGGCATAAAAATAGGAAAAGAAGAACTTAAATTATCACTATTTGCAGATGATATGATTCTATACCTAGCAGACCCAAAAGGGTCTACAAAGAAACTATTAGAGCTAATAAATGAATTCAGCAAAGTGGCAGGATATAAAATCAACACGCATAAATCAAAGGCATTCCTGTATATCAGCGACAAATCCTCTGAAATGGAAATGAGGACAACCACTCCATTCACAATATCTTCAAAAAAAAATAAAATACTTGGGAATCAACCTAACAAAAGAGGTGAAAGACTTATACAATGAAAACTACAGAACCCTAAAGAGAGAAATAGAAGAAGATCTTAGAAGATGGAAAAATATACCCTGTTCATGGATAGGCAGAACTAACATCATCAAAATGGCGATATTACCAAAAGTTCTCTATAGGTTTAATGCAATGCCAATCAAAATCCCAATGGCATTTCTTGTAGAAATAGAGAAAGCAATCATGAAATTCTTATGGAAAAATAAAAGACCCAGAATAGCAAAAACAATGCTAAGCAGGAAGTGTGAATCAGGCGGTATAGCGATACCAGACTTCAAACTATACTACAGAGCAATAGTAACAAAAACAGCATGGTACTGGTACCAAAACAGGCGGGTGGACCAATGGTACAGAATAGAGGACACAGAAACCAATCCACAAAACTACAACTATCTTATATTTGATAAAGGGGCTAAAAGCATGCAATGGAGGAAGGATAGCATCTTCAACAAATGGTGCTGGGAAAACTGGAAATCCATATGCAACAAAATGAAACTGAATCCCTTTCTCTCGCCATGCACAAAAGTGAATTCAAAATGGATCAAGGAGCTTGATATCAAATCAGAGACACGCTGTCTGATAGAAGAAAAAGTTGGCTACGATCTACATTCGGTGGGGTCGGGGTCCAAATTCCTCAATAGGACACCCATAGCACAAAAGTTAATAACTAGAATCAACAAATGGGACTTACTCAAACTAAAAAGTTTTTTCTCAGCAAAAGAAACAATAAGAGAGGTAAATAGGGAGCCTACACCCTGGGAACAAATCTTTACTCCTCACACTTCAGATAGAGCCCTAATATTCAGAGTATACAAAGAACTCAAAAAATTAGACAATAAGAGAACAAACAACCCAATCAACAAATGGGCCAAGGACCTGAACAGACACTTCTCAGAGGAGGACATACAGTCAATCAACAAGTACATGAAAAAATGCTCACCATCTCTAGCTGTCAGAGAAATGCAAATCAAAACCACCCTAAGATACCATCTCACTCCAGTAAGATTGGCAGCCATTATGAAGTCAAACAACAACAAGTGCTGGCGAGGATGTGGGGAAAAGGGTACACTTGTACATTGCTGGTGGGACTGCAGATTGGTGCAGCCAATTTGGAATGCAGTATGGAGATTTCTTGGAAAGCTGGGAATGGAGCCACCATTTGACCCAGCTATTCCCCTTCTTGGTCTATTCCCTAAAGACCTAAAAAGAGCATGCTACAGGGACACTGCTACATCGATGTTCATAGCAGCACAATTCACAATAGCAAGACTGTGGAACCAACCTAGATGCCCTTCAATAGACGAATGGATAAAAAAAATGTGGCATTTATACACAATGGAGTATTACTCTGCATTAAAAAATGACAAAATCATAGAATTTGCAGGGAAATGGATGGCATTAGAGTAGATTATGCTAAGTGAAGCTAGCCAATCCCTAAAAAACAAATGCCAAATGTCTTCTTTGATATAAGGAGAGTAACTAAGATCAGAGTAGGGACGAAGAGCAGGAGAAGAAGATTAACATTTAACAGGGATGAGAGGTGGGAGGGAAAGGGAGAGAGATGGGAAATTGCATGGAAATGGAAGGAGACCCTCAGGGTTATACAGTGGAGGGGGTAGAGAGAGAGGAGGGGAGTGGAGGGGAGAGGTGGGGAGGGGGGAGGGTGGAGGATGGGGGAGGATGGGAAAGGCAGCGGAGCACAACAGACACTAGTATGGCAATATGTAAATCAATGGATGTGTAACTGATGTGATTCTGCAATCTGTGTATGGGGTGAAGGTGGGAGTTCATAACCCACTTGAATCAAAGTGTGGAATATGATATGTCAAGAAATTTGTAATGTTTTGAACAACCAACAATAAAAAATTAAAAAAAAAAAGAAAATATGGTGGACAAATAATAGTAATAATGACAACAGCCACTACCATGAATAATGGAACTTCTTTTTTTTTTCTTGTTAATATTTAGCACTTCATTAATCGTGTTCTTTGAACATATATGCAAAATTGAACAGTGTTTTCCATTCTCTGTGTATCTGTCAAGAGTAGGGAAAGGGACATTTACTCCTTTCCTGTCTGATAATTTTTTTTAAAACTGTGGTTGTTTTAAAGATTTATATTTTCTCAAAGATAGACCTTGAAATTTATAAAATTGGAATTATAACAAAGAAGAAGCACAAACAGAAAAGAGCAGTTCCTTTTATAGTAAGGGGTTAAGGATATGTAATGTTTTTCATTTTCAATGATGAGACATTATTATGTTAGGTATCATTATATTATTAGTAGTAGTAATATTAGTAATCGTGGTGGTAGTAGTACTGAGGCTTGAACCCAGGGACACTTAAGTGCCTCAACTCTTTTAATTTATTTATTCGGTGCCAGGGTTTATTAATCCCTGAGTCACACCTCCAGCCTTTTTCATTTTTTGAGACATGGTCTCACCAAGTTGCTGAGGCTAGTCTTGAACACTCCTGCCTCAGCCTCCCAAGTCACTGGGATTATAGTCAGGCATGGTGGTACAGGCCTGACTACAGTTACATTCTCTTTAGGATTTCTACAGATCATCTTATTTAACCTTCAAAGTAGTCATTTGTGTTAAGTGGCATTCTTATCCCTGCTTTGCCAGTGTAGAAACAGGCACTGATAGATGATCTCTCATAGCACAAAGCTCAACTTCACTTCCTGAGAATCTGAGAGCCTGTATTATTAATTTCACTCAAATACCACTTGTTAAATTGAATAATGGAACATCTACTCTGTGCCAGTCACTATTTTGGTAACTTTGAATGTGCTCTTTCTAATTCTTACAAAAAGCCAGGTGTGGTGGTGTGTCCCTTAAGTGTCTATTTTAGTTTCATAATGTGCCTTTTTTGGGGTACAGTGGTTGTGGGAATCAAAGCCAGGGCCCATGTTAGGCAAGTGCAGTACCACTGAGATTTACCCTCAGCCCTATTATGTCCTCTTAATCTTGGAGTTTCAATCCCTAGCTGTTCTATATAAAGGAGGAACCACACTCTTTAATGTGAAATTTGAATCATACTCTTCTTAATGCACTTAAAATACTTGGTTTCTGAGCCAGAACTAATAAATTAGGGCTTCTTTATCATTTATTTTAAAATAATTCACACTTTATCTGAAGCATAGCATATAGTAATACACATAATGTAGGTAGCATTTACTAATCATCTCAAAAAATTAGATTTTAGTGCAGTTTGGCCACACAATACTAGAATACTAGAGATAATAGTGCCATGTCACTAAAGTCTGAGAACAGATGGTAACCAATTTCTTTAGAGTTCTCTGGCTTGCATATTGAATGATAAAATTCAACAATAATAGTAACCATTATTACTACAATTTTAATTCGTGTACCACATGATTAAATTTTAATTAAATAAGAACCAAAATTAAAATCATGGAGGAAGAATCTTCCTAAGCAATGAAGCACTCAAGCATTTTTGCATTTTTATCTAGACAAAAAAGCAAAAACAAATAACAAACAAACAAACAAAAAAAACCTGTCCACCCAGGAGCTAATCCATTTTCCACACTCATTATCATTCAGATGAGCCTTTTGTAAAACAAAGATGTCGGCTTGGCTTTTTTCAGGGTCTGAGAACGCCTTTCTTATTTGGATTGTACAAATACAGAGGACCCTCTGGATCTAATTAAGAGATTTTTCACCTGCCATCCTTCATTCATTCAGTTCACAACCATTTATGGAGCACGTGCTATGTTCAAGGCACAATGTTAAATACTGTATTACACTAAGAGTTATACCACAATGGGCCAATCATAAAACTACACTCTTAATTAATCTTGCAATTTTTAATGATTTAATTCTTTCATTCAACAAGGCCTTATTAACAACGAAGTGCCAGGCTAGGCACTGGGACTGCCAAAATGAACTCACAATCTCTGCTTTCACGTGCTCACAATCTAATGGGGGGAGGCAGAGACATAAACAAGTAATTATTGTGCAATTGAGGTCCCGCCATAAAGGTCTGCAATGGTGTAATGGAGCGTGTGTGTGTGTGTGTGTGTGTGTGTGTTAGAGAGAGAGAGAGAGAGAGAGAGAGAATGTGTGAGTAGAGGGGATTGGTAGTAGGAGAATTAGGGAAAGTCTTTTTGAGGAGATGTCACCTGAGTTGACTCTTGAAGGACAAATACAAGTTTCCCAGGGGAGGGAGGAGAAGATAGTCTAAATCTGGGCAACTGTAGTCATATGTCAGTGGGAAGATGGGGAACCACCTGGAGATGAAACTTCAGCAATATGGAATGAGGAATCAGGTTTGAGAATCATTTAAGTAGATTCAGATGGACTTGTTGATATTAGACTATTTTCTTAAAAAACCCCAGCAATTTAAGTAATATTTCAAGGTGATGTGATAACAATGAATGGGCATTATTATCACTCCATGCACATGATCTATTATTATTATCATGGTCATTGTGACTATTATTTGTATTTACGACTTCCCATCCCATCAGAATGGCTTCTCCCTAGGACCGGGATTGTTCTCTGTGTCTGGGCCAGATTCTAAGTTTACATTCATCTAAGCAATCTTGCCTGCCACAGTTAGTGATTGTGGGAGTAGGAAAGTGAATTCAGCAGAATCACAGTGGGGAAAGACCTGGGGTAATATTGATGAAAATACCCTAAACTTGGGGTGGTGACTTGGCTCAGTTGTAGAGCATCCGCTTAGCGTGTGCCAGGTTCTAGTTACCATCCCCAGCACCAAACCAATATCTTTTATTGAACAGAAAATGTTCTAATTACTGCCTTAAGCTCTTCATAGATGTTATCTCAAATCCTCACAACATCCCAAAGTGGGTCTTTCTATACCCTTTTACATACAGGAACCTTAGGCTCCAAGAAGTCAGGTGACTTGCTCAGTGCCACTGTGCTAGTCAGTAGTAGAACTAGGACCAATTTCTGTCTAATCTTCTGTACATTCCCCTCCAAGGAGACCTAAGAGAGCAACTGCAAGACCTAGAGAGGACCATAAATGAACTTGAACAGCTATTGTCCAGAATAGAAAATACCAGAAAATGAGTGTAGCTTCAAAAATTAATTCAGAGTTGTGGAATTCCTGGCTTTTCAGTTTTAGGGGATTTATTTATTTATTTATTGTTTGCTTTGGGAAGGAAGAAAGAGAACAAGATGTAGAAGATGGGGGTGGGGATATAAGAAACAGTTTCCTAACATGGGAAGAAAAGTGAAGGCAGGGCAGGCTCCCTCCAGTGCAAAAGAACCAGCTGGCTCTATAATTTAACCCTTTGTTTATTGTGGCAAGAACAAAGCACATTCTGCTTGTGAAGTCCTTCCCAACTACAGTTACATGGGGAGGGGGGAAATGGGGCCATCACAGGATGAAAGCAGTTTCCTCAATTTGTTCCCCCATCTGATGTGCACCTGAAGGAATGAACAAAATAGTACAAGATGAAAATTTGAAACATGTTACTAAGGGAGTGTTCTTAAATTTTGAAGTTAGATGATGTTCTTATCACATTGGGGTGGTGGTCCAGTTGAGACTCTAGAGTTCCCGATGGTTTTGTAATCTAGAAGCCACCCAGCACACTACGATCCCCAGGGGAACAATGTCTCAGTACCTCCATGTGATCCCTGGGCACAGCATCTCATCCATTATCCAAGTGGCCTATTCTAGAAACCATCTTTCGGGTGTGCCTTTTCATTTGTTCCTTCAGTCCCACATGCTGAGAGTGATGACAAGGGTCATTTCTGGTTAATGTTGTGGACAGTGCACTCAGAGTGACCTTTTCAACTGAGAAGCAACCATTCAGCCTGTATCTTAAAACAGATTTCTCAAAAAAAAAAAAAAAAGTAGGTGTATTTTCTTACAGATCACACTTTGAATTTACACAGAGATGCCTGCAACTCTCTGAGTCTTAACTCTTTCCATAAGGAACATAATTTTGTTAGGGTCTGAAAGAAAAAAATCTCTGGTGGAGTTCTGTTGCCTGGACAAAAGGGAAGTGATTTTTATCAGAATGGGAATAAATGTGTAATTGTATTTACAACAGAAAACATTACAGTAAATACACAGGCACTTAGCCAGGTCTCCTCCTTCTAGTAATTGCCTGTCTTAGTTGTACCAAACTATAAAATGCTTCCTGAAAACATTATTATTATTATTTGGTACCAGGGCTTGAACCTACGGCTCTTAACCACTAAGCTGCATCCCCAGCCCTTTTTATTTTTTATTTAGAGACAGGGTCTCACTGAGTAGCTTAGGGCCTCACTAAATTGCTGTGCCTAGCTTTGAACTTGGTATCTTCCTGTCTTCGCTTCCCAAGCATTGGGATTACAGGCATGAACCACCATGCCTAATAGAAAACATTATTTTCTTGGTAACTAGAATGATTGTTAACATTTATAAGATGCTAAATTAACTCAAGTACCTTGTTCAGTTTATCTTTTTAGCACTTGATAAGCATACTGGATGGAAGATATTCTAAGGGTTGCAATTTTGAAATATCTACAAAAACCATCTAGGAAGTAAAACAGTCAATATATATATGTATAACTGACTAATGTACTTAATTCATCTTGAGCTATGTTTTAATCCAATTTTTTAGGTATTGGTGACAGAGTCTGACCTTCTCTTATCATCTAAGGCAAATTGGAATTGTCTGTCTCCCAGTCATTGGCTGCTATGCAGTCACCAAACAACAACAGAAGTTATTATTGGGTACACAGTACCTGCTAGGCTGGGGTACACAATAGTCTCCTGTTTGACTATTTGCATATCCTTCTCTTCTCTGGTAACCAAGAGTTGACTATAATAAAAGCTGATACTTGGCAACTCAGAGTTCTAGAGAAGTCACGTTTAATTCATCTTTGTATGTGATCATGTCTAAAGATACTTAGGAAAAATGTTTTGATTATTGAGTCTGTATCCCAGGTCAGCTCAGACAGCAGAGGCTGCATGGCAGGATGGTGAGAGGAGAAGGGTAGCCGGGGAAGAACTCAGGTAGATTTTGCATCATGTTGTTGAGATTGTGTTGAATTGTAGAGCTCTGTTTAAGATCCAGTTTGATCTCACGTCATCTTTCATGGTGCTTGTCTGAAAGTCTTCGGCATTTTAAATTGCCTTTGTCAAAACAGTTCATAGTTGTAGAGCCTTTGCACGTGGCGTGTTTCATGACTCCCCTGCCCTTTTTAAAAATTTTTATTTGTTCTTTTTAGATATGCACGACAGTAGAGTGTATTTTGACATATTATACATACACAGAGTCTATCTTATTCTAATTAGATCCCATTCCTGTGGTTGTACACGACATGGAGTTTCACTGGTGGTGTATTCATACATGAACATAGGCAAGTTACGTCACATTAACTGCACTGTCATTCCTATTCCTATGCCCCTTTCCTTCCCTTCACTCCCTTTTGTCTAACCCACAGAACTTTATCCACCCCCTTCCCTTGTTGTGTGTTAGCATCCGCATAACAGAGAACATTCAGACTTTAGTTTTTGACTCCTCTGCTCTTTACCTTTATTGATACCTACTGAAGGATCTGGCTGACTTGTCAACAGTAGAGCACAGGGGTGGCAACTTGGATGGATGCCTGTGTGCTGTCCTGGCCCCTCTGCATGAACATGCCCTGGAGGCTGGGGAAGAATACAGCTGGACAGAGGCTCCTGTCCCTGATCTTCCATCCTCTCCGATGCAGGTGGCTCAGTGACTGCTGTCCAGCCCAAGGGAACACGGCGCATGATCCAGGTGCTCAGTTCAGAGAGAATGTTCCCTATTGAAATCACGTTGGGAACATGGCCCCTCAAAGCCAGTCATTGTGGGTCCTTCTGTTATTTGGAAATGACCATGTCAAATGTCTAACAAAAGTGTTTCAACACCCCATCTCCTTTTTGGTGATTTGTGTAGGAAAAGTTAAATCTGGTGCTTGACCTTAGCAAAGAAAATGTACATATTCCACTTTTGTTCCTTATTCTTACAGTACACTTCTAGAACATACAGCTAGTTAAGAGAAAGGGTATTTGCAAATATAGGCAAAAGAAACAAAATAGGGCACTCTTTGATTTAAAATCTCTGACTAGTAAAATTGGGTTTGTATTTTTTAAAAGAACTTGGCATGGCAAAGTAAGGGGAAAATATAAATAATGAAGGAATTTCTAAAATGAATGGGAATCTAAGAAAACACGAAATTCTTTCCTAGTAATGTTTAAATGAAAAACACAAGTTAAACATGAATTAAAATTCTTTCTAATTAAAAAATAGTTAACTAGAGAGAAATGGACTTAGGTTAATTTTAACTAATGCATTACTTAATATAAAATGAAATACTTTGATCCTTATTTTTATCTTCTTCCTTTTGGAAATCGCTGTTAAAAACAAATATAACAAATATAACAAATGTTCAATTATATAGAATATTTTCTGTAATGATAAATATTTGTCTCAGCTTCATGAATTAGAGGCTGTATCCTATCTAGCCTTTTATTATGAACTCACTTTTTTATGAGATTCATTTAAAATTTTATTACTGTGTAGATCACACAGTGGAATAACAGTGTTAATAAGTTGATACTGTAGCTGCAGGATTTGCGACCTAAGCTGGTGAAGCTTACTGCCCCAGGGCCAACGGCTGCTCATTTATTTCACCATATTTAAATCAATTGTGGAGGCGGTCAGACAATAAATTGTGTCCATCTCTGGTAATAAATTTGGCATCTCAAACAGCAGAGATTTCGACAAAGATTTAATAGCTCCCGTTTTGGGGTGAATTGTCCTTTCTATCATCTCATGCAGGGAATAAAAATGATGTTTAGATGTAAAATAAACATTCTTTTTCTCTTGTTAAAATTCTGTCTTACCACCGTTGTAGTTGAGTCCAACGTTTCCAGTTTCTGTAAAACTCCCACTTAACTGCTTGAGGGGAATTCTTTTGTCTGGGCAGCGGAACAAGATAACCGACTTAATCTTCCTAGTAACACGTGAGTCGCCATGTATCATTTTAATCTGCAAAACACTAGGGCTGAGTAGTGTCACATGCTGATTTTACTTTTCTATGAGAAAGTGACTCCCTGGCTCAATGATGGATTGCTTGTTCTCTTTAAACAACAGTCAAGATGGTGAATGCCCCGGGGTGATAGACAGAGTGTGCAATGGGAATGGGGGCAAATCTGATGGCCCGGTTCAAGTTCACCTGACAAAGCTGGAGCAGTCTGCAAGCAGCATTTGAGAAAGGATTATTCACACTTGCATTATATTTTTGAATGCATTTTCTCCTTGTGCAGCTGCAAAGCTCCCTCACACTGAAGGTTTAGGCACCATAATAAAGAGATTTATTTTTTTTTTTCTTTCACTCTCTCTTCTTACACTTTACACCTAGTTTCTACGGAACTGTTGAGGCAGAGGACATCTGTATATCCAAACTACACAGAACAAACATCATCTTCAAAACAATAGCACTGCTGAAAGACAATAACAAAAGCTTGACATTTCTGATCTCTGAAGGGACAAAGATTAAGTCTCCTTCGCTTGAATTCAGCTTATGAAACTTAGCATTCTAAATACTGTCATTTCACAACTCTACACACTCCACAAGCGAAAAATAAAAATAAAAATGGATTATTTCATTCTAATTAGAAGAATGATAATGTGGTTTTCCTAAGAATTCCTTGAAAAATTCTCAATATCCATTTTGCTATGAGAAATCTATATTAAAGAACGAAGGGAGAAAATTAGAAAAGTTTAAACACAAGGGAGCAAAGGGAGTTTCTTTATAAGGAAGGGGTAGGACTGAGACAATTCTATTCTTTCTCTCCTTCTAACTTTCCATCTTTCTGTTCATCCACAGATCTACCCATATCCCACCTTGCTGCCGATGGTTTTTTGAAGCCTGAAGAGTTCAGACATTCTCTCCTTCTTGCCTGTCACTTTATGTAGCAAGAATTAGGGATTTAATAAGCACTTACTGAGCATCTAAAATGCACAGAACTATCCCTGGTGTCTCCCTTATTCATTTAGTCGTTCATCCACGTGAACAGAAATGTACTATGCTTTGATGGATGTGAAGAGGCACAAGGCCCAGCTCAGGCTGGTGAAGATGGACAGGGTCATATTCAAGTGGCCTGCAATAATCCCCACCTGCTGCCACTCATGTCCTTTTGTTCTCCTCCCACACTATACCAAGGGTGCTCTGTGTGAACAACAGAATATAGAAGTGATGGCATGTTGCTCGAGAGGCTAGGTTACCAAAGACATCGTGGCCTCTCTCTCTCTCTCCCTTGGATTTCTCATTCTGGTTGAAACCAGCTGTCATGTAGTTTTGTGGACAGGCCATGTGATAAGAAACTGAGGCCTCTGACCCACAGCCACACAAGAGAGCATAGAATCGGATCCCCCAGTCCCAGCCAATCCTTCAGATGACTGAAATCCCAGCTGACATCCTGACAGTAACCATAATAGACATTCTAAGTCAGAAATAGCCGGCTAAGTGAATGAAGCAGGAGACCACCATGCTAAGTGAAGTAAGCCAGACCCAGGAAGTCAAAGGTTGAATGTTTTCTCTAATATGTGGAAACTAGTCCAAAAAAAAAAAAATCAAGAAAGAGAGAGAGAAAAGAAAAGAAAGGGCATGGGCAGGAATTTTATCAAAATAGAAGAAAGATCAGTGGAGTTGAGGAAGAGGATTGGGGGGTGGGTGGGTGAGGAACAGCATAAGGGAAGAAGAGTGAAATGAATCTGACCTAACCTTCTTATGCATATATATATATGGATATACCACAATGAATCTCGCCATCAAACAAACAAACAACAACAACAAAAAGAAAAACGAAAAAAAAAAAAAAAACCCTGTAAGTAAATAGCAGAAAGATCCAGTAGAATAGAGGTAAGGAAACACAGGGAGGGAGGAAGGAAGGGAAAGGGAAAGTACTGGGGACTGAATTAGAGCAAATTATAGTTCATGCCTTTATAATTACGGCAGAATGAATCTTAATGTTATGTATAACTAAAAAGAACCCCCCCCCCCAAAAAAAAAAGGAATTAAAAAAAAATGCCAAACTAAGTCACCTTCCTCCAATTTTGGATCTGCAGAAACTACAAGATAATAAGTGTGTAGTCTGCTTTTGTTGCTATGTCTAAAATACCGGACATGGATCATTTAAAGGGGGAAAGTTTTATTTGGGCTCAAATTTTCAGAGGTTTCAGTCTGTGCTTGGTTGCTTCCATTTCTGTGAGCCTAATGCTAGGCAGAGCATCATGGCACAGGGGTGTGGTAGAGAAGAGCTGATCAACTCATGGCAGCCAGGAAGAAGGACAGAAGAAGGGGCCAGGGACAAGATATAGCCCCCAAGGTCATGCCTCCAGTGACCCACTTCCTTCAACCAGCCCTATCTGCCTGTAGTTTCCACCATGCCCAAATAGTCAATTCAAATTACTAATCCACCAAACGGATTAATTCACTGATGAGGTTAGAATCCTCATAATCCAATTTTTTTTCTAAAAGCCCCACCTCTGCACATAGCTGTACTGGGGACTAAGCCTTCAACACATGAACCTCTGGGGGACATTCCAAATCTAAACCATAACAATGATTTTTTTTGGTGGGGAGTGGCTACTGGGGATTGAACCTAGGGGTGCTTGTTGGGTCACATCCCCAGATCTTTGTATTTTTCTTTATTTTGACACAGGGTCTCACTCAGTCACTTAGGATCTTGCTAAATTGCTGAGGCTGGCCTCAAACTTGTAATCCTCCTGCCTCAGCCTCTCGAGCAGCCTGGTTACAGGCATGCACCACCATGCCTGGGTGATAATGTTGTAAGTCTCTATGTTTTTAGAGAAATTTATCATGCAGTAATAGATAAATAATACTAAAGATAGTTGTAACTCAGCTACAGTAGAGATAATATGAAACAACTGCATATTAGCTTGCCTGCCCTTCCTTCTTTCTTTCCTCCCTTCCTTCATTGCTTTTGTGGTATTGGTGATTGAACTCAGGGGTGCTTTACCACTGAGATACTTCCTCGGCCCTTTACAACTTTTTTATTTTTAAATTTTGAGATAAGGTCTCTCTAAGTTGCCAAGGCTGGCCTCAAACTTATGATCCTCCTGCCTCAGCCTCTTGCCCAAGTAGCTGGGATTACAGGTCAGTGCCACCATTCCTGGCCATGTTAGCTTTCATGATAACTGTGCAATGATAGCCACAGTTATTTGGGGGAGATTAAAGGAGGGGTCTTACTTAGGTTAGGATAGGGAAAAAAGGGAATAAAGGTTATTAGGGAATATTTTTTTGTGTGTGTGTGGTGCTGGGGATTGAACCCAGGATCTTGTGCATCAAGGCAAGCACTCTACCAACTGAGCTATATCCCCAGCCCTAGGGAATATTTCTTGAAGGAAGTGTTGACTCAGGAAGGTTCTTAAGCATGACAAGCTAGAAGCTGCAATTATTCTATAGGTACTAAAAACAAATAGTCACAAATGATAAAGCATCTTATAGTGTGCTGGAGAAGCAAGGTGGGTCATAAACTAAGCTATAGTCAGTTCTGTCTTACAGAGTTTATTACAAGAATAGAAGTGATGGGTCAAGGAAAAAGCAGCTTACATGAGCTCATGTAATAATGTTTACATTCTACTGGAAAGGAGAGTCATTTGAAGTTCTTATTAACAGTTCTGGATATAAGTAATACATGATTACTGCAAAAATTTTTGGAAATGCAAATGATATAGAAGAAATGAAATCCACATTCAAGAATTCACTAGGGAAAACATTATGACTACTTCAATATATTGTATATTATTTTTTCTATTTAGATGAATTCTGAAATAGCCTGGGCCTGGAAGTAGACACTTCCCTTTTCCAGCTGTGGATGAGAATATAATCCAGCCAGTTGTCACTGCAGTCATTGAGAGTCTGAGTAGAGGACCAACCGGGATGTGCCTAGACTCCTGCCCAAAGATACTATAAAATAATAAATATGAGTTGTTTTAAGGTGGTAAGTTTGAGATATGCAGCCGTGGAAACTATTACCTTTTCCAGTGAGGCTTTTGCTCCCACGACTCCACTATATCTGTTCACATCAAGGTCGCCAGTGAACTCTATCATGCTGAATTGAACAATTTAGTTCACTGTCCTCGTCTTATTCATCCACGAATACCATCTGACACAGCCCATCTTTTCTTCCTTAATTAATTCTATATACTTGACTCAGAATTTCCTCTCCTTCTTTCTTTTTTCCTCCTTCTAAAAAATTCCAAGTTACATCAAATCTTCTTTCCTCCTTGTCTCATTCTCTCTTTTGTATTTTCCATACCTGCCGCAGTCTGGCTGCAGCAAAATAACCGGGGGGTGACGAGGAACTTGTGCAGATTGATACAGCAGGAGTGGGAGCCGTTTATTGTAGGACAGGAGCGGTATTTATACATTCCACACAGCTTATCTAATTAACATAAACTCGATACAGCAGTCAACCAATAAGAAATCTCCACACTTAATGGCTCGCTGGCATTACTTCACAAACCACTCCCTCTGGCAAAATGCCAGGCGCCATCCAGACTTGTTTACAGACCTTAACACATCCCTTTTTCTTTGTGCTGCATTTTTTATTCATTTTTAAATTTTACTTCAACAGTTATTTGTTGAACTATGCCTAATCCACAGTTTAACTTTTCTATTGAGTTATAAATTTAAATGCCTGTGTTTTTCATTTTTTAGAAAATAATGTGGCTTTTTGAGGTATCAAAGTGCATTCTAATGTCATATATAGCTAATGAAAACAAATAAACATAAATAGAAAAATAGAAATCCCACAAAATTATATTGCTAACTAAAAAATTAAATTAAAAATGATTAAAAATAGAATATTGACTCTACATGTTATAAATTGAATTTATGACATCCCTGGTGTTGAAGGACAAATAATATCAGTGGCTTGTGTCTATATGATATTAAAGGTAAGACTAAGAATAATATATATATATATATATATATATATATATATATATATACTATGTTGGAAGAACTAAGAAGGTGAAAATGCTATTGTATCAAGACAGAATTTTTCCCCATAAAGTAAAAATTAAACATCCTAACACTCAATAAACTCACTCCAAAGGGCAATTATTTATATTTTCTGTATTGGAAGAAAAGTTTTCTCTATTTTAATAAATTTTTGATGTTGAGAGAAAAAAAACCCAGTTGGCCTTTTAATACTTACATGAAGCTTAAAATACTTTTGATTTTTTATTAAGAATATTTAAAAATACTGGTTATTTATTGTTACTTTATATGATATATAAATATATAACATTAAATAAAATAAAAAGTGACATCATGTAATATCATGAAGAGGATTGATGACCCACAATGTCTGGGCCGTGGTCTCCTCTTGAATAGAGGAAGGGGTAGATCAGGGTTGGAGGCTTCAACAACATTTAATTTCTTAAGATGATGGGAATTTGCATAGATACAAATGTAAAGAGATTTTTAAAAAAATTCTCTATTTCTGTTCTTTATAATACAGAGATGTGCACTGCTACAAAGCTTTTATTTCCTTATATTCCTGACTCTGTCAGTCTCATCTGACTTAGCAGAAATCCTAGTTGGTTTTTTTTTTAGCTATAGGTCTGACTTGGTGACCCTGACTGGCCTTGAAATCCCAGGCTCAAGCCATCCTCCTGGCTCAGTTTCCAGCCTCCCTAGTGCAGGGACTTCAGATGGAGATCTAAGCTTTTTGCCTTCACAGAGAAGCATGTTCTTATATGTGCTTTCCATCAATTTATGTCTCTATCACATCCAATTTCTAACTTCTTTACCCATGATTGTTCTTTTGTGTGTTTTTTTTTTTTTTTTTGGTGTTCTTTTGTGGATGTGGCTAAGAAATATCTATACTCCTAGTCATGCGTGGTGGTACACATTTATAACCCCAGTGACTCAGGAGGCCGAGGCAGGAAGATTGCAAATTTGAGGCCAGCCTCAGCAGTTTAGACTCTATCTCTAAATAAATAAATAAATAAATAGGATCGGGGATGTAGGTCAGTGGTAACCCAGTGCCCTTGGGTTCAAAGCCTAGTGTCAAATAAATAAATAAGTAAATAAATAAATATCCGGATTCTTTTGTAAATATAAAATCCTGTTTTTTCCCCCTCATTTTATCTGCTTCAATGGGGATTGATGAACTTTTTATGTTCCTCCAAAGAAAAAATAGTTTTCACTTGGAGCCTAGGTCACAACCACTGCACTCTGCTATTGTAACACAAAAGCAATCAAAGGTAAACTGTGTTCCAATAAAACTTCATTTATAAAAACAGATGACTTTTCATAGTGTGTTTGGCCCATGGACTACTTTGCTGATTTCTGTTCTACGGCATCTGAAAAATCACTCTGTCAATTAATGGCCTCTACCTGCTTTGTCAGCAACCTCTTTTCTCTGTCTTCAGTTCTTGTTAGAAAAATTCTCTAACTTTTCTATAGAATTTTACATTGTTGACCACTTCTCCTTATTTCTTTCCTGACAAATTTGTTTGATATGATCTTGATTTTTCATCATCTCTCTTTGTTCTTAAGATTTACTTGCTTTTTTTCCCTATTACCTTATATTTAAGAAAAAAATTAATGAAGACTTAGAAATATGTATAGAAGCAGAAAAACATGTAAAATGAATTCTCAAGTATGCATTTTCCCAGTTGTTTTAGACAGCTTTTTCACCTCATGACTAGAAGATCTGATCAGAACAATTGTAGAGGAGGAAAGTTTATTTTGGGGCGGGGTGGGGGGGGCTCACAGTTTCAAAGGTCTCTGTCCATAGACAGTCAGTTCCATTCCTTGGGGCTGAAGGTGAGGCTGAACATCATGGAGGAAGAGTGTGGCACAGGGAAACAGTTCACATGAGGGATCAGGAAGTAGAGAGAGAGATCTCCACTTGCCAAATACAAATATATATCCACACACCCCAATGCCCCACCTCCTCCAGCCATACCCAATCTGCCTTCAATTAACACTCAATTAATCCCATCAGATGATTAATTCACTGATTGGGTTAAGATTCACAGCCCAATAATTTCTCCTCTGAATCTTCTTCATTGTCTCATATATGACCTTTTGGGGGACACCTCACATCCAGACCATAACACTGGTTCCACATCATCACAAAAATTGAATTCTAGCCCTATTTTTTTTTTTTTTTGCTTTGGCATGAGTATTTTATTTTATTTTTAGAGTACTGAAGATTGAACCCAAGACTTTGTACAAGACAAGGGCTCTGCCACTGAAATACATCCCTATCTCTGGCTTGAGTATTTAAGATATTACTTTACCAATTTTATCTAACATCAAACACATATTAAAAATCCACAACTGTTCCCCAAATGTTATTTTGTCACTGACTTGTTATTCCACTATTAGTGATTGGATTGATGATATATGCAATGGAGTATTATTTAGTCATAAAGAAGAATTAAATTCTGTCATTTGCAGTAAAATGGATGGAGGACATTACGTTAAATGGAATAAAGCGAACACAGGAAGACAGGTAACACATGTTCTCTTTCATATGTGGAAGCTGAAAGAATATCAATCTGAAAGTAGACTAGTGATTACTAGAGATTGGGAAATGTATGTGTGTGTGTGTGTGTGTGTGTGTGTGACAATGGAAAAAGGGTGGGTGGATTTGATTAAGGCATGCTATATGCGTGTATGGAATTATCACACCAAACTCCATTAATATGCACAAATAATATGCCTTAATAAAATAAATATAAAAATAGTGTCCAAAGATGTTTTCCTTCTTTAAAAAAAAATTGACTTGAGATGTAAGTAGTGTTAGCCTAATAACTCTATTATAAAGTTCTTCTTCAACCTTTCTCCCAATAGTATTAGAAGTTATTAAAATGTTTTGTCCAGATCAATTATTTCATTAAAAGGATGCAAAGTTGTGATTTTCTTCTTCTATCACTTCTTCTATTATGTTTATTAGTTGGAATTCCTCTATAATACTGAATAGAGTTGGGATAGTGGGAAAATTTTTGTTCCCCTTCTCAAATGGAAAGGTTAAATTGCTTCACTATAAATGATAATATTGCTGCTTTTCTTTTCAAGTTAAAAAAAACCCTTTATCAGACCCAGAAAGTTTTCCTTTATGCCTAGTTTTCAGTTATTTTTTTTTAACATGAGATGATCTAGAATTTTATTAAATTACTTCTCTGCATCTGCTGAAATTATTATTTCCTCCCTTTATTTTGTTAATAGGATGAATGAATATATATAATGAGATTAATGAATATATATGTATACACACATATCCATATAATATATATGTATACATATTATATATATATAATATATATATATATATATATATATATATATATATATATATATATATATATAAAACTTTAAAAAATAAACTTGTATTAGTTTATGTTCTCCAAGAAGTATATGCCAGGGAAAGATTAGACATGTAAGATATTTTTTGGGTGAAATGATCACAGAGAACCAATAGGATGGCATTAGAGTTGGCAAGAAGACTGCAACAAGCTCAACACCTGTGAAAAGAGAGGACAAAGAAAGGAGGATAGGGCAAGGGGAATCTTGTACCACAGCAGTAATAAGAAAGTTTTATCAAGTCAATAGGAAGGTTTTGTGCCAGAGTCCTCTGTTAGATGAATTTTGAGACTAGTATCCTTGCCATGCGTGGCTGTGGGCTGAGAATACAAGGGAAAACATGGCTTCCCCAGGAACACTGGTAGACCCAGCCGGGTGGAAGATGGGAGTGCCAGTCAGAGTGCTCCCTGGAGCAGATCAGATCTGCCTTGTTCCAACTGCAATTGTGAAGAGACAGGGGCAGCAACCCCAAACTGAGAAGAATAAGTACCCAACCTCTCCATCTATAGAGAGTCTCACCATGAGGTAAGGCATCCGCACTTTCTGATATAGTAGTTAAGGCTGAGGGAAACTTAGATTGAATAGTGGAGGAGGGAGAGAGTGAGCACTAGTTATGGTCCCAGAGAGGAAGTGAAATGGAATCGTTTTATCTTACCAGTGTCCCTTCTATATATTTCTTTCAGTGAGACCATGGAAAAGCTGCAGCCTAGACCTGAGTAAAAACATAGATCTGTGTAGGGCAAAGGGGGGGACTGTGGTGGCCATGATAATCTACCATTCTCTGTCATATCTTTCACAGATTATTAATACACTAGAAGAAAACATGGGAAATTAAAAGGAAAGAAACTCAGAGTATAAGAAAGTTCTAAGTATCATCTATAGCCAAGAAATTATCAAAGAAAAGATTGATAAATTCAACCATTAACAAAAAATTGCAGACAAATGTTTTATGCAAAGTCAAATGTCAAAATACAAACAAAATGTTGAATTCATATCACAAAGCCCTGAATATTTTTAAACATATATAACATGCCTAAATCAATAGGAAAAAAGTCAATAGTGTCAGTCTCAACAGACAGTGATAGCAAGCTCCAAAATCTCAATGGTTTAAGCACCAAATTTATTTCTTGGCAGTGTTTTGTTTCTGACCTGTGTTCATAAGTAGCTACCTCCTGACACATTCTTGGTAACTGTGACAGAGAAAGGAAACCCTGAAGGATATTGTACTAGAATTAAATCTAGGCCTGAAAGTGATACTCATCAGTTCCTCTCACAAACCATTGGCCACAACTAGCCTCAAGGAGAGGGGCTGTGCCATGTTCTGTTGCCTAGATGGAGAGGAGAAGTTGATGTTGGTGAGTACAGAGGTCTGTCTCTTTGCCAATCCACAGTCTATGACTTGTTTAGTTTCCCCATTGAAGGTCTAGTCAAAGAAAGACGGTGGCATATTTCATTACATTTCACATGCTGGTCATTAAAGAAGTAAAAAATTCCTCTCTTTCCAAAATTGGTAGTGACATTTTTCCGATCAACAGAGTGAATTTGGGGATCTGTGAGGTAGATGAGTCCTTTTCCATTACCAGTCACCCAACCTAAAAGAGAAATGGATGCATCTGAGTATTAAATTCCCTACAAATACCAATCAAACATTTTAGGGGAAAAACATATACACACACAAATGCTTAAAGAGGTGCTTTTAAAATTTGGTCATCTTATGGTTTATGTTAGTAAGTTTTTGCTAAGGAGTCTGGGCTGCATAATCCAATGCTTGGCTTAAGAAGAACTGAATATTGCATAATTATTTTTGTTAAAGTTGACATATGAGATCACCAATTTCTAGGCATTAGAGAGCAACATAAAACACTTAGAATAATGATGACAATCACAATATCGCATTTTACTTTGATGACTTGGAAGCTTCTTTAGTGCCTTAGTCATTGATTCATGTAGTCATCTGTCTAGGCCACAGATATTCACTGAGTGAAAACTCTGTGTGAAACATCGTTTTTAGAAACTGGGGATATGGCAGAGAACAAGCTAACAATCTTTGTATTCACTGAGCGAGCAATCTCGTGAAGGAGGACAGATTGATAAACTACAAATAATTAAAACATTTAATATGACAAAGTAAGAAATCATGTGGAGATAGAATAGGGAAGGTCTTGAGGTGGTCATGTGGGCATTACCAAAATAATTTTTTAAAAATTTTTTTATTGTTGGTTGTTCAAAACATTACATAGTTCTTGATATATCATATTTCACACTTTGATTCAAGTGGGTTATGAACTATAAATCACATTTGCCATTTACACTAAGTGTAGAATAAGACCTCTGATGAGTGCAATACCAGACAAATAAATACATTAGTACAGATTTTAAAAGAAGTCGGATGTAAGTACACACAGCTTTCTCTTCCATAATGGTCCCAATTATGATACTCCACACTACCCTTTTAGTAAGGGTAAAGAGCTGGAGAAAATAAAAATGGAAAAATGATTTTGACATGTGAAAAAAATCAATAAGAAATCTACATTGTGCAAATCTGCTTGAGTGAAGTAAAAAAAATACTGTTCTGGATTTTGCCCTGGAATTAAAACTAACAAATATGAGTCAGACCTCCTCATTGATTATGTGATACAATATACACTTATAGAAGTATCATACATTGTGTTCTTTCAAGAATCATTTACTACACATAGTAAAATGAATTAATTCCAAATAATGTCCTATATACTGAATAATCTACTTAAAATGATTAGGGAAAACTTTCAAAAACTTACATTCACAAGCAAGTAATATTTGGAATAAAACATTATTCCCAGTTTCTCATACCTTGTAAATCAACCACAACATCTTTATGATTAGAAAACTCATAAGAAAAATGGCCATAAGCCAAGCCATATTCCGTGGCTTTGTATTCTGTTTTCACAACTTTGGCATTATTTGATAATTTTACAAATTCTCCCAGGATATAAGGCTCCACACTGATACATCCCTTTATTGTCTTGCCTTCTAAAATCTGAAAAATAGAAGCAGAGGCAGTATGGTTAAGGCCATGGCCTCTGGAGGTGGATAGCTCTCAGTTTGGATTTTGTTACTTTTCTTCTCTAGACCTCAGTCTCCACACCTCTAAAGTGTATACTATTAACATTCAATAACTACCTTTTAGTTTTGTTAAAAAGATTACATGATAAAATGTGGTTAAGTGCTCAGCATTGTATGTAGTATAAAACAGAACCTAAATTTATTATTGTTCATATAGTAAAGTGCTCACTTAAAAATTAGACCATGAAGAGCCAGGTGCATTGGCACACACCTATAATCCCAGTGGCTCTGGAGGCTGAGACAGGAGGATCGTGAGTTCAAAGCCAGCCTCAGCAATGGTGAGGTGCTAAGCAACTCAGTGAGACCCTGTCTCTAAATAAAATACAAATCAGGGCTGTGGATATCGCTCAGTGGTAGAATGCCCCTGAGTTCAATCTCTGGTACCAATAAATAAATTGGCCCTAAATTTCTGATCCTCCTGCCTCAACCTCCTGAATAGCTGGGATTACTTGAAAAAAAAAATTAGATCATGAAGTGACCTACCCTTGGGGCTAGCTTGCCAGGGTATAAGAACAGATCATGCTATGGGACTCTGGGTTGGAATATCAATTCGGTCATCTCTGAGTGATGTGATCTACTTTGCAGAGTTGTTTTAAAGGTTAATGTTTGCAAAATGCCTGGTACAGTATGTGACTTAAAGATGGTGAAAATTGGACAATGGCTATAATTATTAAGAACAATAAAAGAGGTTAAAAATATCTCTGGCAAAATGGAAAAAAAATCATGGTAAGTATGAATGTATTAAGAATCTAATATATTTAGGGAGGAGGATATTCTATATTCGAAGAAGAGAAAACTCAGGGGCTGGAGTTGTGGCTCAGTGGTAGAGTACCTGCCTAGTATGTGTAAGGCACTGGGTTCGATACTCATCACCACATAAAAAATAAAAATAAAGGTCCACTGCCAACTGAAAAAAAAAGAGAGAGAGAGAGAGAGAGAAAACTCAGTAGGGATATTTACCTTAATTAATTAATTAATTAATTTTTGCAATGCTGGGCATTGAGCCCAGGACCTTGCCCATGCTAGGCAAGTGCTCTGCCTCTGAGATACATTCCCAGCCTTTCTTAAAATTTATTTTGAGTCAGGGTCTTTCTCAGCTGTCCAGATTGGCCCTAAATTTCTGATCCTCCTGCCTCAACCTCCTGAATAGTGGGATTAAAGCTTGCTCCATTATGCTGGCCACCTTTATCTATTTCAAGGACTATTTAGTGAAAAGAGAGTTATCCCAATGGCCCCAGAAGGTACAGCCATGGGCAGAAAACAGAGGAAGACAGACTTGGGCCAAGTCTAATAGCTTTCACAATTATTTAAATTAAATCAAAAGGAGGATAATTATTTTTTTAAAAAATAAAGATGTTTATGCTATAATTTGATATCAGTTGGTTGAAGGAGGTGGGGACAAACAGAAGTAAAATGGGATTTATGAGTAGTGTTGAGGGGATAACTCATTAGGTATGATATCTAGGGTCTCTTCTTTCTCTGAAAGTAAGAGACAGTACAACAAGAAAGTCTACTAAAAATGCTACCTTGACCATGAGGGATCAGATACCAGGATCAACAGATATACAAATGTGACTTGGAAGATCTAAATGATGCACTGATGGGGATGGAGGGTCACATTTCTTACATATCTGTCTAAGAACATGAAATTGATGAAACAGACGAAGGATTCTAGAAATCTGAGTTTATTGGATTTTTACCTGAACCATGGTAGAAGTAGACAGATTGGCAATAAAAATCAAAATTATTATTATTATTATTTTTTGTGGTACTGGGGATTGAACCCAGGACTTAACACATGCTAGGTGAGTGCTCTAACACTGATCTACATCCAGCCCTTCTCCTCACCCCCTCACCCCCCCACTTCCCCGCTCCCTGCCTGTTTTCTTTAGTTGTAGATGGACACAGTACATTTTTTTTTTTTTTTGAGAGAGAGAGAGAGAGAGAGAGAGAGAATTTTAAAATATTTTTAGTTTTAGTTTTCGGTGGACAAAACATCTTTGTTTGTATGTGGTGCTGAAGATCGAACCCAGGTCGCACACATGCCAGGCGAGCGCACTACCGCTTGAGCCACATCCCCTGCCCAGTACATTTAATTTATTTATTTTTATGTGGTGCTGAGGATCGAACCTCACACGTGCCAGTTGAACGCTCTACCACTGAGCCACAACCCTAGCCCCCTTTTTGTTTTATTTTGAGACAGGGACTTGCCAAGTTGATCAGGCTGGCCTGGAACTTGAGATCACCTGCTGCTTCAGCTTCCCAAGTAGCTGGGATTACAGCCATGCAATGTACCACTGCACCTGGCTAACATAATATGTATTTATAGGTCTGTTTAACACAACCCTTTCTCTTAAAAACCTTACCAGTAATATTGTGGAGGGGATGTAGAATATCTGTGTTGGGATCTTTTGTTCATAGAGTCTCTTGTTAAACTCTGTCACGTAGTACTGTGCAGTCATCTGCCGCTCCACATCAATGAAGTGGTGCCAGAGCCCCTTCTGCTCTTTATACTCTTTCCCAACATATCTATGAATAGAGAAAATCCACATAACATAGTAAAGTGATATTTTTTACTACAGAATAAAATTGAGAAGATTAAAAAGAGATCTCAAAAATATTACTTTTTCTCTCTTATCTGGTCAATATTAATTATCTTGACTTACTTTGTTATTCAAATGCTTTTGTCAGAACCACCTGAGCAATGCTAGAATAATACCCAGAATAATACCAATTATAAAAGGTGTCCACTTAATGGGGGTCTTCTGATTCTTTTGTAAGCCAAGGTATTCAACATGGTAGGTGGGAAAGTTGTCTAGATTCTGGAGCCAGATCTTTCAGTACCTGCAGTGTGGCCTTATACACACCAATTATTCAATTCAAAGCCTCTCTCTATCCCTTTCTTGTATGCGTATTTCATCCCAATGAACACTTACTGGTTATCAACACCTATTACATTCACAACATTATGCTAGTCCTAAGTGCTTTGAAAGTGTGAGACATGGTTTGTAGATCTTCCAGGGCTCACATCACAGTTGAAGAAAAAAGGTACAAGTCAGTAAATGATTAAGTAAAACAGTAAGCACTACATTTTACTGTAGCTTACACACGCTATCAGCTGATGTGGATTTATGAGCCATTTCACATGTGTCTGGAATGACCTCTAAAAAACAAAGGAAATTGTCAGAATCATAGACCTCAATGAGAGTAAACTCTCCAGAAATTTCTGAATCCAATATATAATGGAATCTAAGGAAGCAACAGTTTGGGCCATTCAAACTCCTGAGGATCAGGAAACATCTCTGACAGGAGGCTGCAGAAGAGCAGCCTTCATGACACGAGAAAGCAGCCCAAAGAGGAGCAGCGGTCATAGCACCGTAGTCCAGTACTTCATGTAGTTCTGCTCTAGACAGAACCCGAGATGGGCAAAAGATCTGGAGCAATTCAGAATTTTGCTTTGTGACTGTGGATAGAGATGTGCACAAAGGGGTAAAACCTATGGGTGCCAGTACTGAAGTATTTCCTGAATATTCTGCCAGGGGACCTCCAACTCTAGGTGTGGGATCACCAATCTGGGAGCACAGAATCATTCCTTCCTTCCATTTGGACTCTGAACCATTTTATTGGAATCATTTCTCTTTGGTGAGAATTAGTGTAGACTCTCACAGTCACTTTTCTTTTAATTTGCAAATGTCTTTATTTTGCCTTCCATGAAAGACAGTTTCAAGTGCATGACTTCCATAGTTCCTGACTTCTGTTGTTGCTGGTGCAAAATCAGATGTGTATCTAATTGACATTTCTTTGTATGTACTCCATTTCCCCCTGCCCTCCGCCCCAGTATATACTGCTTTTAAGAGTCTTTTTTTTTTTTTTGTCCTTGGTATTCTGAAATTTATTTATTTATTTTTTTCAGTGCTGGGGATTGAACCCAGGGCCTTATGGATACTAGAAAGGTGTTCTACCACTGGAATGTTCTACATTCCAGATCTGTCCTTGGGATTCTGAAGTTGGACCATTATGCAGAAGTAGATTTATGATTGCTTGCCTTCATTTCTTTCTTCCTTCCTTCTTGTTTCTGTTTCTATACTCCTTGAGATTAATTGTGATTCTTGTATTTGAAGATTAGTGTTTTTTGAATTCTGGAAAATTACCAGAAATTTTCTAATCAAACATTGCTTCTGTTCTATTGGCTCTGTTATCTCCTTCTGATCAGGTGCATATTAAACCTTCTCATTCCATTCTCCACGTCTCTTAGTCTCAATTTATTTCTCATCTTGGATCCTCCTAGGATATATATGGGTACATTAGTTTCCTAAGAATGATGTAACAAGGTACACAAACTAAGTGGCTTAACCAGTAGAACTTGATTTTCTCACAGTTCTGGAGCCTAGGAGTCCAAAGTCAAAGTGCCAGTAGGATCATGCTCCCTCTGAAGGCAATAAGGAAGGATCTGTTCCAGGCCCCCCTCATCGTTTCTGGAAGTTCCTTGCCTTGTGGCTGCATACTATAATTTTCACGTGGTATTCTCTGTGTGTGCACCTATCTCCAGATGTCTTCCTTTTTAAAAAAACCAATTACACTGGGTTAGGGGCTCACCCAGTGTGGCCTCATCTTAACTGCCTCTGAAATGACTTGATTTACAGTCTGAGTACTGGGAACTTCAACATATGATTTTTAAGGTGTTTGCAGGATACAGTTCAGCTTAAAATGCCTTTATTGACCACTTACATATGTGACTTTGGGTAAGTTTTTAAACATCTTTGTGCCTCAGTTCCTTCATGTATAAAATGGGGACAATAATAGCATTTACCTCATTAGGTTTTTGGAGGATTAACTGAATCAGTCCGTGAACCACTTCAAATAGGGCCTGGTACCTGGTTAAGTGCATTTGCATGTTTACTGTTATAATAGTCAACTTTTCAAGAATTTTCAACTTTTACTGTTTAAAGAGGCATTCAACTTATTTCTTTCTCTCTTTCTTTCTGTGTCTCTTCTCTTTCCCCTTTTCTTTTCTTTTTGGTTTGGACTGGGGATTAACCCAGGGGTGCTCTACCACTCAGCCACATCCCAGGCCTATTATGTAGTTTATTTAAAGACAGAGTCTCACTGAGTTGCTTATAGCTTTGCTAATTTGCTGAGGCTGGCTTTGAACTTGCAATCCTCCTGCCTCAGCCTCCTGAGCCACTAGGATTACAGGTGTGCACCACTGCACTCGGCTTTTCCCATTTTATTTCTTACATTATTTGGATTTAGATAAATAAAGAATAAGACAAATTTTTTTAAAGTTTTGGCTTATAGGTCATTTAAGAATATAAATAGTATAAAGTTAGGCCTTAAAATCAATGAACTAATTTTTCAGATGAGGTTCTGTTTGAAGTTTTCATCAAGAACTAAGGCCAGCACTGAGGCTGTATGTAGCTTAGTGGTAGAGTGCTTGGCACTAAGCTACATACAGCACATATAAATAAAGAAAATAAAGGTATAAAAATATTATGAACAAAAAAATAACTAAGGCCAAGTAGAAAATTTTTTTAGACACTTTCCTCAGTGAAGTGGAGTGCATACTTTTGTTGTTTATTTTTTGTTTTCTGGTACTAGGGATTGAACCCAAGGGCACTTAACCACTGAGCATTTTTTTATTTTGATAAGGATCTCACTAAGTTACTTAGGGTCTTGCTAAGTTGCTGAGGCTTGCCTCAAACTTGTGATCCTCATCAGCATGTATGCCTCAGCCTCTGGATTTGCTGGAATTACAAGCATGTACCCCTGCATGCAGCACGAGTGGAATTTTTAAAAGATAATATTTCTGAAAGCTGCTAGTGGTAGCACACACCTGTAATCCCAGTAGCTTAGGAGGCTGAGGCAGGAGGATTACAAGTTTGAGGCCACCTCAATAATTTAGTGAGACCCTATGTCAAAACGAAAAATAAAAAGGACTCAGGGTGTAGCCCTGTGGTAGAGTACCCCTGGTTCAATCCCCAGTACCAAAAATGGAAAAAAATAAGAAAGAGACAATCATTCCATGGAGAAAGTGCCACCACTGAATCCCTGCTTTCCATGAGTGGTCTCTAAACTCACTATTCTTTGTGTATATCTTTTGTCTCTAACTGTCCCCCATCCCACCCTGCCCCAAACTCCTATAGAGGGTACCTAAATGGTCCAGTGAATACTTACATCCCTGGACATGCTTCTTTACTGGCCAGAGGATAGAGAATCTTCCTGCCTTTTTTTTTTCTTTCTGTAGACTCACCTACTTATTTAAAAGTGTGGTTTCCACAGTTTAGCCTCTTTGCCAGCATTTTTAGTGAGTAAGGCTCTCTGGCCTACCATATGACCAGGAACTCCATTTTTCTTATCTGCATAGTGGGCCTAAAAATGTTTCCCAGTGAATTTGAGATGATGAATATAGGACATCCAGCAAAATGGCTGATATAACATGATCTTCAATAATGGTAGCTGCCATTAACTAACTAGTGATAAAAAGAGAAAAGGGTAGAAATCTGAAAACATACATTTTGGCCATTTTCCCAGCCCTTTCAAAAATCTCATGAATGAGTACTTAGCAGAATGGGAAGATGAGCCCATTTTACATTGGTGACATAGGTATTTTTTTTTTTTTTTCAGTTATACCTTCCCAGAGTTTCTTCCTGATGGAGATAATGAACCCAAAAGGCATTTCTTTGCTTGCCTTTCTTCTTCACATTTAGGTAATCTCCCAAATACACAGCAGTTTCCTGGGCTGTCCACAGTTCAGACTTCTTGGAATATTTTAACAAAAGAGCATCTGGAAAAGAGATAAGAAGAGAGTAGAGCTAAGTTTTAAAAGAATGTTACAAATCATGAATAAAGTTGAAGAAACATGAGTCCTAAAGCAACCCATCAGAAATCTTCAATTTTTTTAAACTTTTTTTTCTCCCAAATTTTTGCCTCTTTTCAAATTATGGATACTATTAAAAAGTTAGTGAAGTACTATAAAAAGGTAACACTTCACATTTTGCAGTGAAGAGTGGTGTAGGCATTCAGCTTGAGCAGACTGTAGGCACCTTGGTAATTGTCAAGATTGCCCCTGAGCAACCCTGGGAGGCTTCCCAGCATACTGGAAATAAGTGAAACTATTCTCACAGTGGTATGTGGAGCTTTATGACAGGACCTTGGTGTTCTCAATGCCAGGAATTTTTGATATCAGCTTGAGAGAAACCAGGTGGGATGAAGTCTCCTTTCCTGAACACTTCATAAGCACAACTCTTCTGCCCTAAATTGTGAGGATCCACTGGTTTACTGTTGCCCAGAACCATGCTTTTGTAAATAAGCTCCCAGTAATTTGCATTCTGTTAAACCCTGGATCTGTCTGCCTCTTTCTTTGGTGGTACTTTCTTTCATGGGACTTTGGGTCCAATTCTCATAGGCTGGGACCAGGCTATTCGAGAATGAATAGCCTTTGATTTGCAAAATCTCTTGCTTGGGAAGGCAAATGATTAAGATAAGATCAGAGTTTCTGTATGAAAGAGATGGAAAATAGAGGGGCTTTTAAAGCAGCTAGATCCCAGAGAGCATGTTGGGATAAGAGGTATGTTTGCAACTTCATCCAATCTGGGAATCCTACATAGAAGAGCTGACTTCCTTTGTCAGAACAAACAGAAATAACTAAATAATTTTACCTGAAAGGCTCCTAGCAACTCTAGAGATTCTAGATTACAGATAAAACGGCATTCTTATTTTCTCTTGTTTTAAGTCAGGAAGGTCTAGGAATTACTTAAGAAATTGTAGCCACCCTACAAAGATGCAAACTCCACTTAAAAAAAAAAGATTAGAGCAAAAAGCCAGGGTTGTTTCCATCTTAAAGAAAGGAAGAAGAATGCTGGGTTCAATGCTGTGTGCCTTATTCCCAGCTACCTGGACAGCTACAGAAGGATGGTGAATTTAAGGCCAGCTAGTATAATTTAGTAAGACCCTATCTAAAAAAATAAAAATAAAAAAAAAATAAAAAAAAACAAAATCAGGAAGAACAGTGCTAGGAAAGAAAGTATCTCTTCTAGGGAAAAGACCAATATGAACTCTAAGAAAGAAATGCAACATCTTGGTATCCAAGTTAAAATTCAGTGAACAAAGACCTCCTGTGTGTCTAGGTTGTGACAATGAAAGAATGAATGGAAAACTTGGGAGAGAAGATATTTAAGATAAACCCACAGGTATGGAAGGGGATGACTCTGGGCTAGTGGAGATGGTGTCCAGGGTTTGATGACTCAATGAGAAACCGGGATGGAAACAAAGGGTGAGATGCTTGTCCATACTCGTGGAGGGTGGTCACTTGAGGGAAGAAAGGAGGGAGCTTATGACTTATGTTTCTGCAACATTGGGCCTTCTCTCCTCTATGGTGGTTTTTGTCCATAAATTGACACACAATAATAATAATAAAAAGTACAGACAGCAGAAATTGTAAATGTTTGTATGAAAAACCCCACAAGGCAGGAACAAATCTCTCGATACACAAAGTGCAAGTCCTAAATAAAAGATGATTAAATCAACTCAACCAAACTTAGGACTTATATTATGCAAATAATTTAAGTGAAGAGACAGACTATAACTAGAGAAGATATATTTACAATACAAACAACTGACAAAAGATTAGTTATATAGTTTCTATTTTTGAAAAAATAGAAGAAACATAAAAAGGCATTTCACATGGGGCTTATAAACAAATAGGAAGATGTTCCTGGCATTACTGACTATGCAAGTATGAATTAAAACCATAGTCTTAATTTCATTGTATAGCCATAAGATTTGCAAAAATTGGGCCTGATAATACCAGGGGTTAGAGAAGATCTGTGGAACTCACATGTTGTGCAAGACACAACTCCTGTAGAAAACAGTTACACTTCGCTGACATAAATTTTTGCATACCTTGTGATCTAGCTCTGGACTCCTACTCATGACAAAGTTTTGTGCTTTGGTGTATGCAGGAATATGCAAGAATATTCATAGTGACATTTGTAATAGCTTGTAACTAGAAAAAGTGAAACATCTGTCTATGGAGAATGGATACATAAATTAGGTATATTTACTCCAAGTGATATTCTGTAATGAAAGTGAATGACCTACAGTTATACCTTGCAATAAGAATGAATCTCAAATGTTAATGAAAAAAAAAACCAATTTCCATGACATTACATGGTATGTGAAGCTTTATGACAGGACTTTGATGAGCTCAAAAATAAGCAAAACCAAAGAGCATATTGTCTGGGTATGTATATAAAACTGTACTGTTAAAAAAAGATAACAGTGATAAACCAAAATTTATCTCAGTGATTTCCACAGGAGGATCAATAAATGGGGACAGACAGAAACACAGGCAGGTTAAAGTTAAATGAATAAAGTTCTAGCCCTTGGGTCGGAGGGCCTGGGTGTATGCTATATACAGTTTTGCTTTATAACTGTCAGTTCTGTACATCTGAAATAGGTTGTATTGGATACATGCATTAAGTTTATTGTAAAAAGTAAAGACAAAATGAAACGAGGGAAAAATAACAATAAGGCAATTACCTAATTAGAAGAAATGTGATTCTGAAATTGCAGCATCTCACAGTAGTAGGGAAAACCCTATCATTAGCAAAATTTTGCTTTTTTAGCAACAACCTGATGTGTATTTTAGTCTGACTTCAAGGTGCCTTCATGGGTGGGCAAAATATTAGAATGCTTTCAAGCAGAAGCCCTCAACATTGGCTTTATATGAAATCATTAGGGAGTTCCCAGGACATCCTGATGGTTGGATTCATTCCCCAGACCCACTGGATGGGGCTGTCTGGGATGAGGCATAGGAAGTTTTAAAAAGCTTCCAGGAGATTCTACTGCATTGCCCTGATTAAGAACTACTACTTCATATCTAGTATTTAGTAATCAACATAGCTTATTTCTTCTGAGATGCACTTTACAATAGTTTTTTTCCTCATTCAAATGATTCTTCTGTATATTGGAAAGGCATTATATACTATGTTTCTCTGGGCTGAAAGAAGAACCTTCATGCTATCTTTCACCCAGTCTCTCTTTTAGGCTGTGATAGACATATTGACTGCTGGTGGCTCCAGCCCAGCGTCCCTGCTGTAGGAAATGACTTTAATAAGAAGTTTTTGCTAATTGCAACCATAGGGGTCCTATAGTTTGAACATCTGTGTCCTCTTAGAATTCTAATGTTGAAATCCTAACCCACAAGATGATGGTATTAGGAGGTAGAGCTTTTGGGATGTGATTAAGCCATGAGGTTGTGACCTTATAAATGAGGCTCCTTGACCCTTCCACCTTATGAGGACACTGGGAATTCCCAAGGATCCAGAACTATGAGAAATAAAATTCTGTTGTTTATAATCTCCTTTGTTTACAGTTTTTATTATGGAGGCCCAAAGAGACTAAGAGAAAGGGGCACATAATCAATTCTTTGGCTGGCAAGAAAATGCTTAGGTGGACAAGTGTGAAAATCTCTGTCCACAAGAAAGATGATATTTAACTAAGACTCTTATCCTTGATTTTTTTTTTTAAGTATCAGGGATTAAACCCAGGGGTGCTTAAGCACTGAACCATCTCTCTCCAGCCCTTCTAATTTTGAGACAGGCTTTTACTAAGTTGCTTAGGGCCTCGCTAAGTTGCTGAGGCTGGCTTTGAACTCAAGATCCTCCTGCTTCAGTCTCCTTCTTCTTGAATTTGAATAAGGAAAAAAGAAATCATCTGGTTGGTAAAGAGAAGTAAAAGAGGAGACAGATGCTGAATGAATGATTGACTATCCAGAGCAGTTTTAAATCCTGAATGATAGCTGTGTTAAGGCCTCTGAAATTCCTGTCTCCCTTTCTGCCTCACGTGTCCTTATAGCAAACCTCGAGCATGTGAAGGAAGCTTGAGCAAATCTCTATTCTTGGTCACCATTAAGGTCTGTCACACAAAGGGTGAGGGAGGCCCCTGCAGTTTACATTTCTCTGTGGAACTCACAAAGTACAACAAAGAATAAAACATTTGTCATGAGGTTTTTTAAAAAATATTTTTTAGTTGTAGATGAACACAATACCTTTGTTTATTTTTATGTGGTGCTGAGGATGGAAACCAGCGCCTCACATGTGTTAGGCAAGTGCTCTACCACTGAGCCACAACTCAGCCCTGTCATGAGCTTTAAGTGGTCTATACAACAAGATTTTCAGAGGGCCCCAGAAGTAGGTGATTCCAACATCTGTATAGACTGAAAAGATCGCACTTACTGTGAGCTCGTTGGAGTTGACTGGGCTTAAAAACGCCTGTATTTTCCAGTCTCTGAAACAGCCAATCATGCCTCACTCCTGCCAAGAGTTTGTCCAAGTCATCGGGCTGCAGGGTACGAGCCTCAAGGACTTCTTTCCTCATTTTTCCTAGCGATGAGACAGAAGAAGAACTTCCACTGGAATTCAGAGAAGACCATAAGCTTTCCCCCTCAGAAGAACCACTGGAAAATGTAGGTGACTTCAACCACCATGAAAGGGATGAGCTGGAGCTCTGGCTGCAGTTTAGCATGTGTCCCGGTTCATTTCCTTCTTCTGTGGTGGCACCATCCTCGCTGAGCACAGGAAAGGGAATGTTACTGTTAACAGAGGAACTGGGGGTCTCAGTCTTCTGACCAGGTGGCTGTCCCATGGTGCACGGTCTAGGAGAGTCATGTCCACCTGAGGAGCAGACATCTGTGCTATCAAAGAGGTGGCCCTCCTCATCTTCTGTAGGGGCATCAGGGTCAATGCCCTGCTTCCTGACTGAGCCACCACCCACCTTCTCTGAGTCAGGATGTTGATCAGGCTGATAAGTGAAAGAGCTACATGCTAACATGGAACTGTGGCCCTGAGAACTGCCCACGACTACACGAGAGTCTAAAGGCATATCTTTTGCGCTTTCCTCTGTTTCTCCTTCTGGGTCCACCCAGAAGAAGCTCTCTTTAAATACAGGGCCCACATATTTTTCATTGAGTTCTTTTCCCTTTTCTTCCCCATGTCTGTCTTCAATGTCACAGTTGGTTTCTGGAAAATCATCAATTATTTCAAAGTCTTCTTCTTCTTGGATTGAAGGACATGAGGCCATGTGCTTGAATCTACCAGAATCAGAAGACCAAGAAGCAGAACCACATGAGGGTTGGAAGTGAGCAGAAGTATTGCCAGGTCCTGCAAGTTGGACCTCCTGGACAACTTCTGGAGCTTCTTCTGATAGCCCTGCTTCAGAGACCAAGCATGTGTTGGTTGTGTTGTGAGGACAGAAGGTTGTTAAGGGCATGCGTTTGTGTGGTTGACCCTGAGAAGGCTTTAAACTGTCATCTGGGGATATTTGGAGAGAAACATTGTGAAGCTCTGAAGACAATGACCGCACAGCTCTGTGATCCCTGCCGTTCTCCAGCTCCTCAGACGGGGCAGTGGAACACTGGGTGTCCACAAGATGTTTTTCTTTGCTAGATTCTTTTCTAGCTGATCTGTCATCGATAGGATAATTCACTTCCTCCCAGCTTGAAGAAGAACTAAGCCCTGATAACTTGCTCCAAGTACTGGAGCTCTGGCTGTTGCTCAGAGACTTGTTGCAGACATCTCCCCCCACATTGCTGTGGTCAGGCGGTTCAGTCTCAGTCTCCACATCTTGATCCAGGGAGACTCGGAATGCCTCAGAATGGGTCCAGTTTCTCCTTCCTATCCTTCTGAGTATCTCTGGACCCTTGCTTTTTTGTGAGCGTGGTTTGTCTTGAGTAGCAGTCATAGTATCTGTGGTTTTTGTTTCTGTTTTTAAAGTAGTGATACAGACTCCTGTTTTTATGTCTTTTTGTTTATTTTTGTTGTTTCCACAAATGTTTTCAAAAACCTCACACACGGAGGTGTGGTGCTGTGAATAGGTTTCAAGGATTTTATGGAAATCCACTTGTCCATGCAAGATAGGTTTATTCAATCCGTACTTGAAACTCTCTGGGACATAAGATCTGTCATCTAAATTTGAGAAGCTTTGGACCTGTAAATGATCCTTCACCTGGCTGATAACAGACATGATCTCTCGAGACAGAGATTCTCTGTCCTGACTTCTGGAGGAAGTACTGAAAGTGTACAGCTTCTTCATGGCTTCATTACAGAGCTGACTCGCGGCACAGACTGCGTGCGTCTCTCCGTGGAGTCTCCGGTGCACTGTGGTGAGACCGAAGGCGGCTTTGATGAAGCTATGAAGTTCCTGTTTTCCGGTGACTACCTGATCATCTCTCTTGGTGAGAAGGCCGATCTCAAAGGCCTCTTTGGCTTCACACAGATACAAGTTTTTCATTCCTGGAGGACAGTCATTAGAACTAGTATATGATAATAAGCATGTGCCACGGATATTCTGTGGAAAATACAAACACAGAATCAGATACTGAGTTGCAAACTGGAAGCACATCAGGATAAACTTTTCCCTCCTAGAAGATAATCATTTGAAATATTATGGGACAATAAACAGATGACGCACATCTTCTGAGGCAAATGCACACTTTGAGTTAAGGACCGATGTCTTTTTGGTGAATGAGAAGAAGGGATGGGGAGGTAAGGGATTAGCTGGTATGAAGGGATAAGAAATTAGCTTTAAAGGCCTCCTACTGTAGCCCTGATACTTTTTGATTAAAGATGGCAGAAGTATGGCCATTGCTGTTTTAACAAACAATCTATACATGGAATATGGACATAATAAGTTTCTCTATGCAGTAAGGTTGTTTTAACACATCACTCACTTAACAATAGCCCAAACAATAGAGGTTTTCAAATCCATTTGTGCATTAGAATCATCTTTGCAATAAGAGTCATCCCTCCGTATTGGTGGATTGGTTTCAGGACCCCATATGGAGACCAAAATCTGTGCCTGCTCAAGTCTCTTATATGAAATGACACAGAATTTGCATAGTCTATGTCCATCCTCCCACGTACTTTAAATCATCTCTATGTCACTTACAATACCTAATACAAGGTAAATGCTATGTAAATACTTGCTGTACTCCATTATTTAAGGAATAATGGCAAGGACACAAAAGTTTGCATGTGTTTAGTATGGATTCAACTTTTTGCTCCCATAAATAGTTTTGATCCAAGGTTGGTTGAATCTGCAGATTTGGGACCCACAGACATGGAGGACCAATTGTACTTCAAAGTGAAAGATTGCTGGATATCAGTCCCATAGATTTGTATTTAATGGACCTAAGGTAGAGCCCAAGAGTATGCATTTTGAAGAGCCTCCTTGGGTGAGTCTAATGTGCTGTCAGGCTTGGAAACCACTATTCGAGAACAGAAAACATTCTGTGCTTGGGCTGGATAATTTAGCTCCCATCAGGATGTGGCCACTCTAACTGAGCGCTTTTTCCCATGGCGAGTCTCATCACAGCTGCCAATCATGAGGCACACTGCCTACTTTAAGCCTACACCTTTCCCTCCCACTGGTTGCAGAGGGGAGCACCCCAGGGAAAGGAACTAGGGCGGGGGCTGCACTCTATTTACCACAGCTGTGAGCACGAACAGGGGTGTGTAGGCACTGAAGGCAGCTGCCAGTTTGCAGGCTTCCGCAGCCGACAACAAATGGTGGTCAAACTCCTTGAGCAAGCCCTGCAAGAACACAGGAGGCAAAGTGGAGGGTGATGATTTATCCATTAGCAAAAACAGGTGGCGGAGTTCCTTTACTTTTCTTTTAGGATCCTGAGGGCCCCTTGCTTCTCATCACAAACCTTTTAGAACAGGCCAAGAAAGAGTAAGTGGATTTAAAGACCCCAGGGTACTGATCGTCCTTTCCCCCAGGTTGACACACTCTCCATATTCCACCTCTCCACTCCAGAGAGGGCCTAGGATGTGAAAATACTTATAGTGTCTGCCTGTGTAAGTGAATCAAATGCCCTTAAAATGGGGGCAGTTCTTCATTTGCATGAACTCTTTATATTTTGCAGTCAGGTTAATTGAGGCATTTTGCATTGTTCTTGGCAAAGAGACCTTCACAGCAACGAGGATTCATTCACTCATTTTAGAAAGATGTATTGAATAATTGCACAGGCCAGGTACTGTTCTAGACTCAGGGAGGCATAGAACAGGGAGCCTGCTGTGAGTTTACTTTCTATTGGGAGGAGGGATTTGTCAACACAAAAAGCAAATAAAATGCCTAGTGTCTGAGATAATAAGAGTTCTGGAGGAAAACCAAGTAGAGAAGGGGTTACAGAGGTCTGGATTGGGAAGGAAGTTTGCAGTTTTAAATAGTTATTTTGGGTATTTAGTAGAAATGGCAATTGTAAAAAAAAATCTTCATTTCAATGTTGCCTGGAGAGAAGTTCAATGTCAACACCAATGCTCCAGATGACAGAGACCCAGGCTCTGTTCTCATTCTCTTACTGGTTGTGCAAACTGCAGATGTTACTTAGTTTTTCTGAATCTCAGTCTATTTCTCTTTAAAATGGGAATGATACATTGTGCTCTATCTCATTGGGTTTATGTGGCTATACACATTTTTTTTTAGTTGCAAGGTGATATGTAAATATTAGTCATCATTATTATTAATGATAACAGCCTGGATTAAATGACTGATGGGTGAACTGATTTGAATGGATAGTGATGGGTTTTAAATATGTACCCCTTTATCATCAAGATGACCCAAATTTAGAAACTGAATTTTGTGATAATTTTAAATGAAATGAATTGGACTCAAAATCACTTTGAGGATATTCATTCTACTCATTCACTAAAAAAAATGTTTAGTACCTTGTGTTTCCTGATTCTATGCTAGGTGCTGGGATAATAAAGCTGAACAAGACACCACTGGATCTGTCTCCAGGACTTCTCCTGTTAATCCAAGAGGAGATTCTCTGCTCCTTGACCCTCAGTCTCCTCAGAAAGTGCTTAACACCAGGAATAACATTGGCAGTGCCTAGATGGTGCCAGTCTGAGCCATGTTTTTGGCATATGATAATTACCAAGTTAATCTGTGGATTGTTTTTAAACTTTTCATAATCTTTTCTGCTCATGGAAACAAAGATGTCTGCCAGTATTCCAAGTGATGTGGAAATGCCCTGTAAAGAAATCACAAACAAATCAGACTTAGAATTCAGGGCGGCTCTCATCTCATGGCTTACAGACCACAATGATCCCTCCATATGAACCTTTGTCTATTATTTTAATAATAATCATTATTATTACTATGCCCTTGAAGACACTTGTGAACTGAATGTCACTGGGCTTGAAAGACCATCACCTCTTGAGACACAGGGACTGACTGTAAACACAATTATTTTTAGTTGGGTTTCACATGATTCATACTTGCTTATACTGCTGGCCCGAATAATTGGCCCAAGAAAGGGATCTCACATCAGATCCTAGCCATGTTGTAAAAGCATAGGCAGCAACACTGCTGACCCAGCTCAGGGAAATGGAATAAATAACCGGAGGCTTCAGATAAGGAGGAGAATATTCCCCCAAATTATTGAAAATGAAAAGGTCAAATCGGAGAGCAAAGAATGTATCTTAACTTCTTAAAGATGCTACATAAACAATTCATTGAAGTCTGTGCCCACTTAACTCAAAGAATGATTTTACATATAAGCAGCTTGGGCATGGGTGTTGAGAGCCACAGCCGAAGGGGCCCCAGCAAACTTCCAGCTGAACTTTGCTATGGAATCAAATAAAGGCTAAATGCACAATAACAGATGAATGGACCAGGAGAGAGAAATAAACCGATGGTTATAAATTATTACAGAGACACTAAATATATGCCAAGAGCTCACTGTGAGCAAGGACAGAGCAAGATACAGATGCAAGTTACTAAATTTTCTGGTCTTGTGCTCATATAGACTAAATACAAACAACACAGATAGAATCGCTAAATGGAAAATAAGGACATAATCATCCAAAGACAAATTATGAGAAAGAAGAAAAAGAACATGAGACAAAGGACCTTCTTATCTGGCTGAGGAAGTGTCACATATCCTACGATGGAGGCCCATATTAGCTCTGCTGCTTCATACCACATGCCTGAAAAAGAAAAAGAAGGAACAGGGAGAAGCAGCTTATACCTGTGCTCTGGTGTTAGAAGATACCTTTAAAAACTAATACAGAAAGAAGATTTGTCAGGTTCTGTTGGGAAAACTCAGGGCTAGATTAGGTTGACACAACAATTTGTCTTTTCAGTTGATTTAATATAGAAAACTTTCCCATTTTCTTATATATATATTTTGAATATAAAATGTTAATATTCATACATGTTACATATAGTTTTTTCCTTGACTTACAATAATACTAATTATTATCTTCTCTTAATTTTTTTTTTCAAATTTTTAACTTTAAAATTGCATGTTAAAATATAATTAGGGTCCATAAACTTTACTTGAAAAAATTCATGACTGCCCCAAAGACTAAACAAATAAGGTGTTACAGAGGGTTTGAGACGATGTGTAATTATATATACCAAGTCCGCTGAACTGAGTCAGAGGCTAGGAATAATACTGAGAAGTTGGTCACTAACAGGTATAATATACAACTGTAAATTTCTCTAACAAAATCAATAAAAATATTTTATTTTATTAATATTCTTAACACTTCCAGGTTTTATTATTATTATTATTGTTATTATTTAGCTGAGGGTCTTGCTATGCTGTCTGGGCTGGTCTAGAATTCTTGGGCTCAGATGATCTTCCTGCTTTGGTCACTCAAGGAGCTGTGACAGCAGGCTTGTGCCACCACCACCAGCTCAGCTCCTGAGATTTGAAATGTCATAATCTTTTCAATGAGTAAACTCAGGGAAGTGGGGATCAACATTTTAGCCATATATAATAAGAAAATTCCACAGCAAAATCTTGTAGCCAGACTTTGTAAATCAGCCTTGAGAGGAATGCCATACCTAGTTTTTGCAGAATTTGTCCTCTGATCTGTATACAGACTGACTGTACCAGGATCTTATCACTTTCATTTCTGTATATCCAGGTACCTAAAATATAAGAAGGAAAAAAATTTCCTGGGTTTATTAAGAAAACGGCCTGCTGAAATAAACCTATTTTCTTTTCTTTTTTTGGTACTAGGAATTGAACCCCTGGGCACTTTGCCATTGAGCTTCATCCCCAGTCCTTTTTATTTTTTTATTTTAGGGCTTCCCTAAGTTGCTGAGGCTGGTATTGAATTTATGATCCTCCTGCCTCAGCCTCCCAAATTGCTGGGATTACAGGCATGTTCTCTGGTGCCTGGCTAAATAAACATATTTCCCCAGAAGCCTTCATGGGCACTATGACACAGATTTGAGAGACAGTGTTGTCTCTAGAATAAGTCCAAACCACAAGGCTCCACAGGAACTAGTGACACAGCTAAGGTTTGGACAAGTCAGGCTGTGGTGTATGGATGAGTAGCCCTTTAAAAAAATTCAACCTCTCTGGTGTGGGGCAAAAGGAGATGAGGATGGATGGGATCTGAAATCTGAGTGCAGTGGTACATGCTTGTAATCCCAGCAACTCTGAAGGCTGAGGCAAAGGATCCCAAGTTTAAAGACAGTCTCAGTAACTTCTCGAGGCCTTAAAAAACAGTAAGATCCTGTCTCAAAATAAAAAATAAAAAAGGCTGGGAATGTGCCTCAGTAGTTAAGCTCCTGTGGGGTCAAACATTAAGGTCAGTAAGTTGTTATTAAACTAGAACTCTCATAGGGTCTGATGGTAAGAGTCCTGGGGAAACATGACAGTACGTACCTGTTGCTCCATTGTTGCTTATTAGACTGCTCAGGATATACTCTGCTTTTAAAAGTTTCCCTGAAAGGAAGAAACCAAATGCTACACAGTTAGTTCTGAACATGTACTTAAATACTACAAATGCTCTAAAGTTGATGCATTGTAACAGAGAACATCGCCTTTCTGGAAAATATTCTATTTTAAAACTTAAAAACAATAACTGTTTCATATATAAAACTGAAAAAGAAAGCTGAAGTTTTCAAAAATTGGTAAGATGGGTGATTACAGAGTATCTGAAATGGTAATTAGATTCATATATATATATATATATATATATATATATATATATGCATGTGAATGTATGTATGATTATATGTATATAAACAAATATAATTGGCATTTCATTCCACTTTGTATATACACACACATTTAGAGAGACTATTGTTATATATATGGAATTTCTCATATATATGCATACATGTCTATATATATATATATATATATATATATATATATATATTCCTTTAGAGGGGGGCTTAAGTAGTAGAGGCAAACCTTTGTAAAAGTGTGTGCTCCTCTCTATGAACACTGTATCTGATAGAATTGCTCATGAACAGGACTATTTACAGATTTATCACAAAGGGATTTTTGTGCAAGAGTGGGGAAGTTTGGGGTTTTTAAAAGCTTTTGACTTATTTTGGTTGCCACCACTAGGGAGGGGCCTTGTCTATAAACAGCTGTTTTCCATAAGTAGGAATCTCAGTCAATTACCCTTTACCCTCCTTTCTTCCAGGTAGCTCTAAACCCCAGGTGACCTGGCCCCTCCCTCTCATTCCCTCTACTTCAGTACTACTCCTTACTGTCCCCGGAGCCAGCCAGGCTTGTCCTCCCCATCATAGTCTTCATACTTACAATTATTTCAGCCTGGAATGCCATGATCCCAAATATCTCTTCAGGTCTTTGAACAAATCTCACTGTCTCCCAATTGTGTGGGCTGTTCCTGCCCACACAATTTCAAATTGCACACACAGACATACACCCTGCCTGGAGTAGATTGTGTTTCCAAAGAAGGTCCCAACAGTAGCCTCTATCCACAGCTTTTTTGCAGCATGGCCTTCATTAAGGAATGCAATCTAGATTTTACTTCCCCTGTCCTTGAACATGAACTGGCACTATGACCTGTTTTATGACCAATGTATATGGCAGAAGTGACACAATGTACCTTGTTTGATCTGTGCCTTAGAAGGTCCATCTTCTAGATTTAATTTCCTCCTTACAAAAATGCATCCTCTGTGTGTGTGTGTGTATGTTTACAACAGAGCACAATGTCTCAGAGTAATAAATGTTTTTAGTTGTGTCTGAAAATGTCTATTTTATCCTCAGTTCTGAATGATGTTTTTGCTGGGTATAAAATTCTAGGTGGAAAGTCATTTCCTCTTAATTTTATGTAGATTCTATTGCTTTCTGGACTGTTATTACCAACAAAATCTTTATTATTATTAATAATCTAAAATCTGTCTTTTCTCTTTTTCCTTTAAGATTTTCTTATTGTTTGATTTTCTGTAGTTTTTCCACAGTGTCCAGGTATAGATTTTTTTTTTAAATGTGGGTCTTTTTTTTCCTCAAGGCTAGATATATTTCTTTAACGTAAAGAATTATGGTTTTCTCCAGTTCTAAATCTATTTGTTCTTCCTAGAAGTCTTAAAAGTGTATCCTCATTCTATTTGAACTTTTAAAATTTCTTTTTTTTTTTTTTTTTTTAATTTTTTATTGTTGGCTGTTCAAAACATTACATAGTTCTTGATATATCATATTTCACAATTTGATTCAAGTGGGTTATGAGCTTAAAATTTCTTTTATATACTCACTCATCTGCTTAACTCTGCTTTACTCTCAGGCATTTGTTTATTTTTCATGTTATTGGTGATTGAACTCATGGGTACTCTACTACTGAGCTGCATCCCTAGACTTTTTAAAACAAGATTAAATTTTGAGACAGGGTCTTGCTAAGTTGCTGAGGCTGACCTTGAACTTTTTATCCTGCTCCCTCAGTTTTTTGAGCAGCTGGGGCTACAGGCATGCACCACTGTGCCTGGCCTCAATATTTTCTTCAAATACAATTTCCAGTCCCATGATCTTCTCTCCTGCTCTTAAATATGTTGCAGCAATACTTTTCAGGTAGGTCAGTAGGGAACTGCACACCTATGAGATAGGCCCCAGGAAACTTGTGCTGATCTTTGGGTTGTTGCCAGTCATATGTACCAGGTGGGCAGGCAGGCACGTTGTTAGACTCTTTAGCTGGTCCCTTGCTACTCAAGTGAAGTCCGAACAGCAGCAGCCAGGTCATAGAGCTGGCTAGAAATGCAGTCTATATGCCTCCTCCACACCTAGGAATCAGAATCTGACTTTTAGTCAGATTGCCAGGGGATTCACAGACCCATGGAAATTGGGAAGCACCACTCCAGAGAGCTCCTCAAGGTGCCTTTTTGTTAATGGCCTGAGATGAGATTAAATGAAAAACTGACAGTGAGCATTGAGAAATGTTTACAGTCATTTATCAAGATAATTTTATAATGTTTGAAGCCACTAATAAATACTTCAAAGCAGCATTTTAATATCTTTTTAATTCATTTTTCTAATGAGTTATTTTATTGTATTCACCCTAATGAAGCAATTATTTTTTTAGTACTGGTAATGCTGGAAGCTTTTCCTACCCAGTGAGATAACTGTTGGGTTTTCTGGCTGTCTCTATCCATAGTTTTGCAAATAAATTCTAGTATCTTGTATCTCCAAAATAATAACAACAACAACAACAACAATAACAACAACAACAACATCATCAACAACTTGTATGCTTTCTCATTATGGGGATAATTCCTCATCCATGACCATTGTTTTCTGAGAAACACATTGATTTGTAATTTCAATTATAAATTCAATTTGCAATTTCAATTGTATTTTTAATTTCTGAAAGTTCTGTTCAGTTCTTTTTCACATGAATAAATTCATTTATTTTTCTTTTGTGTTTTAGTCTTTTAAATATACTATTTTTTAAAGCTCCATGAGTCTGTCAAGTTGTTCTGCAGGTACTTTCCTTAATGTTGCAGCCCACTTTCATTGTGTGTAGGATAAGATGCTGCTCTCGTGTTTTGTTTCTTTCTTTGCTTATTAAAATATTAAATATAATAATATAATTATAAAATATTTAATATAAGATCATCTTTGGTCAAAAAATATATATATATTTTGGTACTGGGGATTGATCTCAGGTACACTTGACCACTGAACCACTTCCTTAGCCCTATTTTGAATTTTATTTAGAGGTGGGGTCTCATTGAGTTGCTTAGCACCTCGCTTTTGCTGAGGCTGGCTTTGAACTTGTCTTCTTCCTGTCTCAGCCTCCCAAAATGCTGGGATTACAGACATGCACCACAGTGCCCTGCTCTGCCAAGAATATCTTCCAATGGGATTCCTACACCCAAGAGTGAGGATGTTTCTCCAGAGCATAGTTTATACTTGATTTTCCCCTGAGCCCCAGAAATTTCAGGCTTAAATCTTTTTTTAGAATTAATTATTTGGTGGGGGATTTCTTGCCTTGTGATAAAGGTAAATTCATACTCCACACTGACATTTGGCATAGACTTGAAATTTTTCTTTATTTTAGGAGGCTTTTTTGTTTTGTTTCCTATCTGGGTCCCCTTTCATGACCTATGCAATCATTTAAGAATTCCAGCTTTATGCAAGTATTTCACACCTCATGTGGGCCCAAGGCACCCTGCCTCATGTCTCTGCACGGGGATTAAAATGACAGTCTCTTCCCTTAGGACTATATCCAATTGCAAACCCCTATGGCTACAAGTATCACCTGCAGTAGTCTACTGCTTTGATTTTGAACACCTTTGGTCAGGTACTTAAAAAATATCTTCACCTACTGGGTAGGATAGCACATGCCTGTAATCCCAGTGACTCGAGAGAGAGACCAAGTGAGGAGGACAGCAGGTTCGAGGCCAGCCTCAGCAACTTCGAAAGGCCCTAAGCAACTTAGTGAAATCCTGTCTTAAAATAAAAAATAAAAAGGACCAGGGATGTGAATCAGTGGTTAATTCCTGGTATAAAATATATATATATATATATATATATATATATATATATATATATATATATATATATATTTCTATATATATATATATATATCTTCAATATACATATATCATTTATGTATTTGTAGTGGGAGAAGACTTGGCACCTGCTCATGTTCATGGAATTGAAAGTCTGAGCCTTTGTTTCTCACTGTGATTTAAAAGGGTTGTCTCCTAATTTCAGGTGAGAGTGAGCTGGGCAGGCCCAGGGAGTCTTCTCTTGACTCTGACCTCCCATTATGTTGCTGTCTTGGTTACTTGTGCGGAGAGGATATCAGGAAGGGCTGGATCAAAGGGGCTCATAGGAAGACTGCTGTCCTCTCCTATCACCTTTTATTGATCTTCTTACTCCTTGTAATGCAATATCCCTCTCATTTATCTACTCCAAGATTCCCAAAGGCTGGGATTGAGCATCTTTCTCCCTCTTTGCTGTTTACCTTCTTCCTTTACCCCTACACATCCTTACCCTTTCTACACTCAAGCCCTAATCCAGCTCCCCATCCCTACATACATGCAGTATAGGTGGAGACTTCAGTGATATTTTGGGGCAGAAGTTTAGAAGGAAGACTTAACTCTGAGGCTGAGTTTTTCTTCTTGTGACACTTTTGGAAGTGTCTTTGATGAAAAGCCAACCCCAACTATTGGGGAATAAGATCCAGGACTTTCATCTTAGGCACATGACAATGTGAGCAGAAAAGCGTACCATTCATGATGCTATCAAGGCTTGTCCATTATCAGGAGAAAACCACTATACCATCTTGGTTAGAGATATGAGAGAAATAACAAAAACAAAAACAAAACAAAAAGCAACAACAACAAAAGAAAACTTAGCAACTTAGTGTGGCTGTGTGAAAGCAAAACTATAAACATACCCACTTATCATTTGATTTGGATTTCCATGCCACATCATAGCAGCTCTGTATATTGCAAAATATGTAAATATGTGATGTAATTCTATTTCAAGTTATTTTTTAATTATTAGTTGTTGATGGACCTTTATTTTATTTACTTATTTATATTTGGTGCTGAGAATTGAACCCAGTGCCTCACGCATCCTAGGCAAGTGCTCTACTACTGAGCCACAACCCCAGCCCTATTTCAAGTTCTTTTTGATGGAACTCACCTTGCAAGCCTGGTGGCACATGCCAGGCCTAATCATTCTGTTCCCCAGAGAATGCTCTGCTTATGTCACTGTCATCTGACACTACCAGAGGGAACACTAATTGTTTGATTCCCCTCAAGCTTCAAACATTATAAATGTTATCAGGGACAACTGAAAGAAGACATTTTTCCTAAGTTCAACTTTATCCCTACAGTTACTCTAGAAAAGTCAATAATAAGATGGGGGGGGGGCGGGGCTCAATTAATGCACAGTTGCCAGAACTTGAAAGTGAGTGAACTTGAGCTTTTGAAAAGGTAACCTCCACAAACCCATTTCTCCCATGTCCTTTTATCTGTCGCTTTGGCATTCAGTGATTGTCCTACTTAGTTTGATTACTACAGTTCCCTTTCAAAGGAAATGAAGTAGTTAAAGAGATTTTAACCTCTAACAGACCAGAGGTTTTTTTTTTTTTTTTTTTTAAATAAATTGTAAAACCAATCATGAAGGAACCAGTCCTGTTCTGGAAGGGACAACCTGTCTTCTTTTCATGCTTCAGTCTTTCAGATTTGGAAATGAGAATAGCATTCCACTTCCTAAGTGGAATGGTTATCAGTAGTTTAAATAATTCAAGAATTCCCTGGAAATGGACTATGCTGTAACACATAGCAGGGCCCCCTCCCCTCTCACTCCCCCCTCCGCTCCACATCTTAAGTTGGACTGTCAGCCTCATTTTTTCATTTCATTCAAAGTGACAGGGGGGAAAAAAAGATACTTTCAGACCTAATCAGGTACTGTACCGGTGTTCTGAATGATGAAAAAAACCCTCAAATTGCTTCAGTGGGTTTGTCAGGTCCATTGTCAGCTTAGTCAAGTGGCCCTACAGAAAGGAGACAGGAGCGCTAAGAGAAAATAGTAGAATTCTAATCTGCTTTTTAAAGGCTCTTGGTCCGAAGTATAGCGATTCAGATACCCCTGTTTGAAAGCAGCAGGACAGATTTGTTAGAAGACAAAAGCTCCAATTAGTATTTTCCACACCCTTTCACAATTTTCTCTACTGCTTTTGGCTCTGAAACCCTTTATGCCAGGGCTTTTGTGCTGGCAAAGAGGCGGGTGGAAGGGCAGGCGCGGGGCGGGGCGGCGCGGAGAGGTGGCACGCAGGGCGGATGCCCGCGGGCTGCGCGCGGGGCTGGCCGAGAGTCGCAGCGAAGAGCAGCTGAGTAAGTACCAGGCGACGCCCGCACGGACGAGCAGCCGGGTCCGCGGGAGAGAACCCACCTGAGTTGACCGAGATCCGGGCTTGACGGATAACCACCTGCGGGGCGATTGGCGTCCCTGGTTGCAACTTGTGGAGACCTTTGGCCACCTGCAGGAGCTTCCCGGAGACGTCTAGCCCGTACAGGAAGCGGTCCATCAAGAAGACCAGAGCGGCCGCGGCGGCACAGTCCTGAGCGACGATGGAGGCTCGCAAGGACACCTGCGGGAACAGCCAGGGAACCCAATGGACCCGATGGCACAGCAGCCCGCGGACAAAGATGGCAGGCTTAGCCCCAGACTTGACCTTTGGGACATTTTCATTCAAACAATAACCATCAAACTGATATCTAGGAGTACATTGTATTCGATAACTAAATCACAGAAGAAAAAATAAGGAAAATTCAATTCATTTGAAAGAATATATTTTGTTCATTCCATTTCCCCCACTATATTTCTCAAACTGTTCCAAGTGCTAAATGCGTATTTCCTGTTGTTAAAAATTCAAACAATAGGTATATATCTAGGGTAAAAATTAAAAATAGAGATTGTGGCTCAGTGGTGGAGCACTGGCCTGGCATGTGTGAGGCCATGGGTTGGATCCTCAGCACCATGTAAAAAAAATAAATAAATAAAATAAAGATATATGTCCATCTACAATTAAAAACAAACAACAACAAAATGTAGCCCATAGTTTCCCTGAAACTTATCCCATCCTTCCCCTGATCTTGTTCCCACTTTCCCCATAAGGATTTGTGAGAGATTCTTCCAGAATTTCTTGCACCCTTTGATGTAATCTCAGACACTAATTGAGTCTTTTTTTTTGGGGGGGGGGGCTGGCTTTCTCTTTCCCTTTCTTCCTCTCTGTCTCTCTCTCATAAATGAGATCACACGCAACATGTTACTCTGCATTTTCTTCTTTCAGTCATCATTACATCTGGGAGAACTTTCCACTCAGTTCATAACACCCTGCTTCATTTATTGCATACACATTAATTCAGAAGAAACACAGAACTTTGGGTGACAATTCTAATTTAATTTATATTATCATTTTATACATATAGTTAATAAACACAATAAGAAAAGGAAGAAAATAGGCATGAAATGAAAGTATAAGTGAATAAGAAATAAGAATAAATGAGGCAAACTTCTGTGGACAAACATCATCTGTCCGTGTGTTGTACTCAAGGTCTTTGATTCAGTGGGCATACAACTAACTGCATGAATGAGCCTGTCCCCCAGTACGATTTCCTTCATCTGCTAAACTAAGCCAAACTGAGTGTTTTCTAAGCATGTTTGTCCACAGATGAAGTCTACTCTGCCCTGCAAGCATTTTCCTACTACAGCACTTCTGTACTAGTCCCTGCTTTCTTCACCTGTAATCACAAGTACTCAACTTGTCTGGCAAAACTAGGTACACAGCACAGTGTACCTCGTTTTAGTGCTTTATATTCACTAATTCCCTCAGTTCTCACAGCAATCCCGAGGCAAGTTCTGTTATTACCTCCATTTGTAGAGACTCAGAGAGGTTAAGAAACATGCCCAAGGTCACATGACAGGATGTAGGTGCAAGCATGAGGGCCAGGTTCAGATCTACCCTGCTCACAAGCCTTGCTGTGCCCACTTTGCATTAGGAAAGCTGCAGGAGTTAGACATCAATTATCGGACACTAAGTGATGTTACAGTGAGTGCAGTCAATATTGCAGTTGTTGGTCTAAGCATGGCTTAATTAAAAAAACTGTAAGTGTTATACACAAACTCTTGAGAAGGAGGGAGTCTCTGAAATAGAAGGTTTAATGAGCCATTATAGATGCTTAAGAGGACCTGGTCTGGGACAAGCTCCTGTCACTTCTAGCAGCAATTCTAGGTGGCTATTGGAAAATGTTTGTTGGACCAGAGCTAAGACTATTTTTTATAATGAAAATCTGAGGTGGAAAGACACGAGCTGTTTCCATTGAGCCCACACTGGTTATAGATGAGAGGGATGGGACAAAGCAAAGTGGGGAAAGTTCCGGGATAGGAATGCTGTCCATAAGGAGAAGCAGCTGCTGCTTCTGGATTGGTTGGGGTTGTAAGTAAGCCACTGTAGCACCGAGGGGGTTGTGATGGGATTTGATTTAAGGTTTTAATGTACATTCAGGAATACAAGATGGTCTTTTGTTCTTTTCAGCCTGTAGATGTTGACTGACCAACCTCCTCCATCTCTCTTCCCTTCTGTCCTCTAGCCCTCGTAATTAAATTTAGGACATCTTGGAATATTCCTCTTATCAAAATAAGAAAGAATGTATTCATTCCCATTGGGAGAGAGTAGTCTCTTCTTCTTGAAATATATTGGGTACAGTTCTTTTAGAGTTTTAATAATTCATGCTCTAGTTTGGAGGCTGAATGATCTAAAAGGCTATGTGTTCAATGGTACCCCAGAGTGGTACCATTGGGAGTAGGGGGACTTTTAGGAGGTGACACTTTGTGGGAGATTCTCAGGTAATTGGGGAAATGCTCTTGAAGGGAATTGTAGACCCCAACCTTGTCTTCCTCCTTTTGCTTTCCAGTCATGAGGTGAACTGTTGTGCTTCACCATGAGCTCTGCACCTTTGCCATCCAACATGCCCACCAGAGGCCCAAAGCAATGGGCCTGCTCAATCTTAGACTGGAACCTCCAAAACTGTTAGCCAAAATAACATTTTTTTCTCTTCATAAGTTAGTTATCTTGGGTATTTCATTACAGTGTTAGAAAGCTGACTAAAATAATCAGCATATCTCTAAGTAAAACTGGCCTCAACTTTCACATCTGGCCCATTCTGTATTCTACCTATGGTATTTGTTCATATAATTTGATTTCTAGTTTATGCTTTTCTACCTAATGATCCATATACTGCATGTAGAATATAACATTTATCTTTGTGGGCATTTTCATTAATCAGGTAACGCCTATTGATAACCAGCACAATAAGCCTTCTTGTTTCAAAGAGATAATGTCTTAACTTGTTTAGATTTTTAAACCATCAATGTGTTTATTAGGTATTGAATCTATCTTGTGGTTCTAAGCCAATACATGTTCTTATTGTGCTGGAGATGCCAATTGTTAAGGAGGATATCCCTTCTCTCCTCTTGATGCTCCCTTCCATGTAAAGGGGGCTGGATTACTGTAGCACCCCTGGCCTCTCTACTCTACTACCCACTCCACCACACAGGAGGAGGAGTGACTAATCGTACTGAGAAGAATAAGCTGGGCATGCATGGCTTCACTCCTCCCTTTTCCTCTTGGGAACACTGTGTTAATAAAACAGGGATTCTTTTCTGCTCTTCTCTAAGTTTTTATATATGTATATTTTTAGTTGTAGATGGATACAATATCTTTATTTATTTATTTTTATGTGGTGCCGAGTTTCGAATCCAATGCCTCAAGCATGCAAGGCAAGTGATCTACCACTGAGCTACAACCCAGTCTCTCTAAGTTTTATCTAGAAAGCCATCTTATATGAGATGTTCTGTTTGGCCCAGAAATTACTGTGACTGGATATAGAAGGAAGTCTGCATACTTCTGGGGTCAGCTATGTTCTAATATGAAGGTTTATCATTCAACTTACTCGTTATCAGAGTTAAAGATAATATTTGATCTTTTGTCTACCTATCTGTTTTATTTCCCAGTCTGTTCAGATTAGGGAAATAAAGAGCTTTATTCATTGGACCCTCTCCCAAGATCCTTGCCTTTCTAAGGCACACAGTAACCCACAGCCCCTGTCTTTGAAGCAGCCATGTATTTTGCCACTTCGCCTTGACACCTTCTCTCTACCCCTTGCCTTCTCAAACCTGGCTCCATGACTCTGTGGCTTGGCTTGAAAAAAAGGAACCTATCAATCTGAACTAAGACATGGTTATGGTTTGGGTATGAGGTATCCTTCAAAGATTCTGTGTTAATGGAGGAGATGAAATGATTAGGTCATGAGAGACTACCTTAAACAATGGATTCATCCACTTATTGGATAAATAATTTGAATGGATTACTGTGTGGTAACTGTAGGCAGGTGGGGCATGGCTGGAGGAGGTGGGTTAGGGTGAGCCTATGGGATCATATATTTTTTTCCCAGCTCCTCTTACTCTCTGCTTCTTGTCTGTCATGAGCTGAGTAGCTTTCCTCCATCATGCTCTTTTGCTATGTTCAATGGATCTGACTGACCATGAACGGAACGGCTGAAATTATATAAATCCAAATAAGTTTTTCCTTCGCTCAGTTGTTATTTTGGGGTATTTTGGTTTCAACAATAAAAAATTGACTAACAGATGTAGAAAGAATTTGCTTGTTATTGCAAGATAGAAAGAAATAGAAAGTGGAGTGTGGCTGAGCCACATTTATGGGCAATATGAAGGAAAATCAAAAAATAATGGCTCCACAGCAAACTCTACCTTCCCTGGGTGCATTCTTAGAGTCATGTGTCTCCGGTACTGTCCCAAATTTACTTTCATGATAATGTACACCCCTTTTATGAGTCTACCTGATTGAGCTTCTCTTCCTTCCAGCTAAATATAGCCTAATTAAAATTAAAATACTTCAAACTTCTATTGAGTTTTGTCAAACAAATCATTAATCTGAAAATGCAGTTTCATGATGAATATCAGTCATTTGACATTCATAAAATGTGAACTCAAAAGTGGAAAAGCAAATTGTTGGTAGTACATGTGCCCAGCTCTGTCTAAGAAGGCCAGTCTCTTAGTAAGAGTCCTACCTATGGGGCACTACATAAGTATATTCATTTGGTTTGCAACTCAGGCAAACTATCTATAGAACTTGAAGTAAACAACTTAGGCTTACTATCCATAGAACTTGAAGTTTCTTCCACTGCCGGCCCCTCTTATACGGTTGCTTAAAAAGAGCAACTCCATTCCTCTCGCTCTGCTCATGGCTGTGTACGTTGGATGGCACTCAGCGAGCCAATGAGGGCCTTCTCTTTGATGTTGCACTTTGGTGCTTGACCTGCTCTCCTTCTCATTGGGGCCTCTCTTCCACCTGAGGTAGATGCAGTTACCACTGGGATGAGATGTTCCAAGGCAGGCTATTCTCCAGAAGTGACTCTTGCCTCATTATAATGGTTTCCATCTTTGTAGCACCATCGAATTTATGAAAAATGTTCATAAGCATGAGCTTGTTTGATTCCTACTGTAACCCTAAAGTCTAAATAAGAAAAGGAAACAGGCTGAGAGGCTAACTGGCTTCTCAAAGATACAAAATTAAAAGGGTGAGAGTCAGGCAAGAATTCAAGTTTCTCTCTTTCATTATGTATGCATGTATATATAAGTAAGTATATATAGTACTGTGGTAAAAACATAAAATTTATTGTCTTAATCATTTTAAAGTGTACAGCTCAGTAGTATTAAACATATTTATATTGCTGTGGTAGAGGTCTCCTGGATTTTTTCACCTTGCAAATTTGAAACTCTATTTCTAGTAAACAGCTCCTGTACCCCCAAATTCTGGCAACCACCATTCTACTTTCTGTTTTTATGCATTTGATTACTTTAAGTACCTCATATAAGTGGAATCATACTGCACTGGTCTGTTTATGACTGGGTTACTTCATGTAGCATGAGACCTTCAGGGTTCATTCATATTGTATGAGGTGACAGAATTTCCTCCCTTTTTAAGGTGACTATTAGTCTATTGTATGTGTATACCACAGTTGGTTTATCCATTCATCTATCGATGGACACTTAGGTGACCATCAGCTCTTGTGAATGTGCTGCCACAAATATAGATGTGCAAATATCTCTTTGAAATGCTTTCAGTTCTTTTGGATATATACCCAGAAGTGGGATTTCTGGCTCATGTGAGCTTTATTTTTAATTTTTGGAGGACCGCCATACTGTTCTCCATAGAGGTTGCACCATTTTACAATCCCATCAACAGTTCCATTTTTTCCACATCTTTGCCCAAACTTAAGGAATAAAAGTCTCTTGAGGTTCACTTCATCTTCTGCTTCTCCTCTGTGGTTGATCAAGGTAATTTGGAGCAGTGCCTAATTGTGACATAGTGGGTCTTTGGGTTGAATCCACTACTGAGTCTAAATAGTAGCTTTTGGGACCTCATATCCTTCACTATGATAGGAAAATTCTAAGAAAGACAGAAAAAGAAGAAATAGAAAAATAACTTCCAATGAAAAGAGTGTTTTTGTTATGTATTTAAAGCTAAGAGAAAGGAAAGAAAATTTCCCAGGAGAGGCCTTAATTTCAATGCTTTGAAATTCTCTAGTAAAAGTTAGTCATGTGCTAGGTTAGAGCACTTGCCTAGCACATGTGAGGTACTGGGTTTGATCCTCAGCACCACATAAAAATAAATTAATTAAAGGTATTAAAAACATAATAAAAAAAAGTTAGTGCCATGAGAGCAAATGATGATTTGGTGATTAGTGGGGAGTTCCTCCAGTTGGTCTCTCCTCCCATGGAGTTAAAAGGAAGCAGTGTTAGTCCAGGGTACCCTCTGTGGGGTGGTCTCCCTGAAATGAGAAAATGGAGAGACCAAGGTGGAGTTCACCAATGGAGAGGCCAAGGTGGAGTTCACACAGCAGAGTATCAGAGGAAAAGAGCTGCACAAAACAAGAAGTTCAGAGCTCTGCAGAGGGTCCCCCGGCTGAGTCTTTAGCCAAATACAGGTGAGCTCATGCATGAAGAAACACACAAGACTGGGGAAAGAATTATCTGAAAGGTCCAGGGGAAACAGTCCTCAGGCCTCTGGGAGCTTGTGTTTCCACAGGCCACAACAGAAAATCTCATCATTCAAGTGCTAAGGAAGGAATTGCCTCAGTAGTGACTCAAAATTAGCCTCAGATTTATCCAACTCTGTAAGTTTAGAAGCAAGGGATCAAATTATTTGCTAACTTGACTGAGTCCCAGAACAAACTCAAGAATATTCAAAGGCACACAAATATCTGTTATACAATAAGACAAAATCTACAATATCTGTCATAGAATCAAAAATTACCCATCAAGCTGGGCTTGGGGAGCTGAGGCAGGAGGATCACAAGTTCAAAGACAGCTTCAGTGAGGTACTAAGCAATTCAGTGAGACTCTGTCTCTAGATAAATATTAAAAAAAGGTCTGGGACGTGGCTCAGTGGTTAAGTGCCCCTGGGTTCAATCTCTGTTACAACAAACAAACAAAAGTCCCAAAAACAATCAGGAAAGAAGCCCATATTGCACAGATAAATAATCTATATAAAGTGACCCCAAATGACAGTTATAACTTTATTGTACATGTTCTATGAGGTAGAATAGAAATTATGTATATGAAGTATAGATATGGAAGATATAAAACTTCCAGAGATTAAAAACATATATAAGATCTGAGATAACATCAGCGATACCTGGGTTTGTTTCCCAGCTTCACTAATTTCTTCCCATGCCAGGTCACTTGACATCTCTAGTCTCGATGACATCATCTGTGAAATGTGGATAATATTTATTTGTGGTGCTGTTTCAAGATTAGAGGCTATTTGGGTCCAGTGCTCAGCACAGAGTTGGACAGATTGAATGCTTAATAAATGACATGGAGTATGATGGGAAAAAAATAGAAAAAAGCAATCAGTCACTCATTCCCTCTTTCTTGTATGACAAAAATATCCATAGGCAAAGCCAGGCTTCCCCCAAAAAAGTTTCAGTGGAATTTTCAATTGAGCGAAACAGAAATGATAATGCAGGTCACATCCATAAGGCTTATCTCAGAAAATGGGGGAACCTCTAACTTCTTTTAATCTCTTTTTTTTTCCCCTTCACCAACTCTGAGGACTGAGGTTCCCGGAAACTGAGAAAGAAAAAGGGAAACGAGCACACTCCATGGCCCTTGGTGGAGGGAAGCTGCTCTTCAAAGGGAAGCAGCCCTCTCAGCACGCACGTGTGCGCTGCTTTTGGCTGTTGCCAACGCAGGAATCCCTCCCCAGGCACCTGTAAACTGAGGCTGCAAACACGCTATTCTGCACCCCGCATGAACACGCCATATATTTGAGCACAGAACATTGCCTAATCTATTTTTCCCCCTTCTACTCTTAATAGATCGGAGCACAAAAGCCTGAGAGAGGGTGACCCGCCAAACAAAAGGGCCTTTGAGTTCCTTGGAAAAGTAGACTTGGAGGAGGATGGAAGGAATCCAAGTGGCCCTATTATTTCCACTTGCACTAATTAGACATTTTTCTGTCAGCTATTGAGCACTGCTGAGAGGCCAAACTCACTGAATTCATTTCTAAAGTGTTTACAGAAGTTTGCATCTGTTTGTGTCTCTTCAGGAGGAAAATAAGCACTTCAATAGCATTGTGGAAAATCTAAACGAAGCATCCTATTCTGGAGGACCTGGCATCTCCGCAGCTGCATAATTTAACTCCAGTTCAGGGCCCAAATCTCTCGTATCTCTCTCCAAAACCTAACCATGCAAAATGCAGAGAAGTCAACTCAGGAGAATCTTTTCTTTCCTTTCATTCTCTTGGCTGTCTCTCTTTTGAAACTGGCCGCATGCTGTGTGCTACATACAGATTTAGGTGAGCATCATTCTTGCGGCCTCTCTCCCGTGTTTCCACCGGCCACTCTGAGAAATTAATACCCACTTTCATTTGCTGCCAAGTGAGGGGATAGTAAATTCCTCGGCAGCAACACAGAATACATCACCATTCTGGGAATCTCCCCGAAATGTACAGCCCCGGGGAGCACTCTGACCTCAGAAGGGGAGAAATGAAAGAGGCCAGGGTGTGTGGTAGGGAAGGGACACTAAAAAGAAAGTCTCCCTACATGGCAAAATGTGCCTGGGTTGTGCACAATTAGATTAACATGAAAGGGAGCCCCTCGCCCTCCCCCAGCCCCAAAAGAGAATGAAAAAGAAAACAACACAAAAACCCTAACCCACTGACTACATGGGCAGTGTCTTTGAAATGCATATTTGTCCACACAGAATTCGATTCAGGGTTTTTTGTTTGGGTCTTTAGGCCCACCACCAACCTGCCATTTCAGAGGACTCAAAATTATGATTTTTTAAAAAGTTGTGTCACAGTAGCAGAATTTTAAGTGTTGGGATGAACAGAGTACATCTCATGATAAAAAACGAACATGAATTTCTATTCCTTTCTCTTTCCTCAGAAGGTGACTTAAGGGAAAGATTGTCCAGAAAGCCACCAAACTCTTTTTCTTGTTGAGTGATCAATTTTAAACACAAATATTTGGATGTGGATAAGAGAATGTGCTAGATTTCTAAAGAGATGGGTTCACAAATGCAAACACACCAACACACAGGCTGGTGTACACATGTGCTCACAGGTGTGCACACACACGTACACCCCCCTCCCCCAGTTGTTGTGTTTTCACATCTGCTTTCAGGATAGGAAATACGGGATTCTAACTGAGTTTAAAGCACAAAAGAGAACTTCATGGCTAGGAAGCTGAGTCAGGTGATAAAGGAATTAAACTCTACAATGAGATTTCGATACACAGATGATTGAAAAAATGCTAAAGAGCCTTTTCTAAGGGCTTTTGCTGAACAGCAGCAAGAAAAAGTGTGTGCGGTTTTCATGGTTCCTTGCATTAGTGCCAGCCCCTCCCAATGCCGAGCATCAAGTTTGGGTCCCTGCGCTATGGGTTCAAAGCCACGACGTGTTCACAGCAATGACAATGGCAGCTGTTCTCAAGGGGGGCTGGGTGAGGGGGCTCAGAACCAAAGCCATCTGGCACTGCAATTGGCAGGAGCAGTGTAAAGGGAAATTATTGCTGCATAGCAAATTGGAAGATTGCAAAAGGGAAGGGAAAGTTGGAAGAAGGGGGGCATGTCCTGAGATGAGGAATTAGCAAAATAAGACAAATGAAAAGTGATTGACTCCAGCATAGTTATGCATCAATGGTAAAAGAGTAAGAATAGAACCCACCAAACTGGTCTGCTCAAGCTCAAAGGGAGCCCATGCAAGGCATGCTCCATGTTTGTCCATCCACTAAATGGGAGAAGGAAGAGGGAGAAAAATGAACTTTCTTAAGATTTATGTCCAAGACCTATAAACATTATATTGGTCTTTCCTTCACTTTTACCAATGGAAAATGCAAAATACAAGCATATTTGGAAAACAGTTGTAAGCTTTTTCTTTATACCTAAACATCACATTTTGGGTCATCTCTTTTGGCTTTCTCTCTCTCTCTCTCTCTCTCTCTCTCTCTCTCTCTCTCTCTCTCTCAGATCTATGGTTGAAGGAATTGGTTGTCTGTTAAAGGACACAGAAAGTTGTACCAATATAGATCACCTAACCAGGACACTGGTGAACCTCAAGGCTGCTGTGAACCTCAGACTTGCTCGACTTGCTTCTCTGGACTCCAGATGCTACGGCCATCCTGGTTCCTGTCATTACTCTTGCTTTTTTTAATATTCACATTGATGATTTATCCAGTGTATCACTCTCTCTTGCCCATGACCTTCTTTCTCTTTAGTGATCTCATTCTACACTTGAGATGGTTTGAATGTCCTCCACGTGTTGAAATTTGATCCCCAATGTCAGGTCTTAGAAGGGTAAAAACAATTCAACCCTGGTATTTGGAGGTGTGAACTTTGGAGATAGTTAAGGTTATATGAGGCTGTAAGAGTGGGGTCCTAATCCAATGGGTTTGTGGCTTTATAAGAAGAAAGAGGAGAAATCTGAGCTGGGACCTTATGTTTTGCCATGTGATGCCTTACACCAATTTGGGACTCTGTAGAGTCACCTCTAGCAAAAAAAAAAAAAAAAAAAAAAAAGCTCTTATGAGATGTGGTATCTTGGACTTGTGAAACCATGAGGTGAATAATCTTTTTTTTTTTTGGTACTGGGGAGTGAACCCAGGGGTGTTTTACCACTGAGCAAGGTCTTGCTAAGTTGCTCAGGATCTTGTTAAGTTACTAAGCCTGGTCTTAAACTTGCAATCATCCTGCCTTAACCTTTGGAGTTTGGGGGATTATAGGAGTGCATCACCATGCATGACTCTAAATCTTTATTATTTATAAGTTTCCTGGTCTGTGGTATTTGATTATAACAACAGGAAATGGACTAAGATAACATCATACCTTAGAACTTGCCATTTTAACATCTCAGAATTTAAATTCAATCATTTGATTCTCTGATATTAATCTCCTGTCCTACTAATGCCCTTCCTCTATAGCCCAACTTCAACAATTCTGGAAAGCTTCCAAAACATCCACCAATCCCTAGACCCTACGTTCTTTTGCTATTCCGTCAATTCTCTCATATCCTCACTTGTCTCTTTAAATTCCATGGTACCTCAATGTAATGACTTTTGAAAAAGCATTCTTTGTTCCTTTGTCCCTTTCTGCCTGTGTCATATTTATCTGGAAAATTCCAACCATGTTTATTATTAGGAGAAAACCCTGGCCTCACATTAGAATTACCTACGGGGGACTTTCAAAATTCCAGATGCCCAGATGGCACCCCAAACCAGTTAAATCAGAATCCCTGGCAGTGTACCTAAGCATCAGTTTCTTTTAATGATTCCCAGGCAATCCCAATGTGCAGCCAGGGTTGAGAACCCTGAGCTCTCCTGACTTTCAGCCTTTCTCCCCACCTTCAGTATCTCCTCCCCTCTGGAGATAAAATGAGTTTTCTGATGAGCAAGGCAGGCCTGTTCTGCATGAAGGAAGGTGCCTGCCAGCATCAGAAAGAGTCTGGAGTGAAGAATTGGCTGAATATCAGAAGCTACATCCTGACCATTTTATAATAATAAAGATTGCTTTTTTTTTGCTTCAATTTCTTAATTGATTCTGAGTACAAGGGGGTAAGATGTGTTATTCATTGACAGTTAAAATTCCAATGTTATATCATATTCTCTACCTATCCTGAGCTTCTACTTAAGCAAATGATTTTGGCTGGAGAAAAATACACAAGCATGACACCATCAATTTATGACCATGACCTGAAGTTGGCCCCAGCATGGGTTGGCCATCCCAGTTACTATTCCACCTTCTGCTCTCCTCTCAGGCTGCCCAAACCTCTCTCACCTCCTCACTGTCTATTAATGGCCTTGTATCTTATTTCACTGAGATAAAATAGTCAATGAGAAGAGATTGTCCTTATTCTTGTACCGACATTTACTGATACTTTTGTATCAGAACCCACGGGTCCCTCATCCTTCTATTGGTAAAGATATAGCCAGTACTATCCCTTCCTTCCATTATTCCTGTAATCACCTCCTTGCTCTCTCTCTTTTTTTTTTTTTTTTTTTTTGTGGGGGGAGGTACCAGGGATTGAACTCAGGGCCACTCAACCACCGAACCACATCCCTAGCCCTATTTCATATTTTTATTTAGAGACAGGGCCTCACAGAATTGCTTAGTGCCTCACTTTTGCTAAGGCAGGCTTTGAACTAGCTATTCTCCTGCCTCAGCCTCCTGAGCCACTGGGCTTACAGGCCTGTGTTACTGAGCCCTGTGACCTCCTAGCTCTTCAGCATCACTGATTTCCTCTTCTCACCTAGATCAAGCTCATCACCATACAAACATATAATATCTTGCATCTCTAAAAAGTCCTGTCTTGGCCACAAGTCTCTCTCCAGCTCCTGTCCCATTTTTCTGCCTTCCTTTATAGCCACACTAAGAAGACTCATCTACACTGCCCGATTTCACTTCCTTGCCTCCACTTTCTCATAATTTCACCCCCAATGCTCCACTGAACCCATTTTTTTTCAAGGTCACCGACAACCTCCAAACCCAATGATCATCTAATAATCCTCAACTTATCCAGACCCCAGAAACATTGGTTAAGCCAGTGGATTTCTCTTTTATTTTCATGTGGCTTCTGGCATGACATACTCTCCTGGTTTTTTTTCCTGCTCTTTTCTCACTCTGCTTTCCTGGATCACCCTATTTCCCCTGAGGAAAAATGTCCCCAGGTCTTAAAACTGCTTCTGTTCTCTAACTAAAGCCTTAGGGCCTCATGGCCTCACCATTTTGTTGATGAATGATGAATTTAAAACCCACTGCATTTCCTGAAATGCAGATTTGTATGTGGAATTGCCCATGACAGCCTAACTAGGGTCTCAAATTTAACATGTTTAAAGTAGAATTCTTTTTAAATTTTTTAAAAATATTTTTAGTTGTAGATGGACATAATACTTTTGTTTTATTTGTTTATATGTGGTGCTGAGGATCGAACCCAGTGCCTCTCACATGCTAGGTGAGCGATCTACCGTTGAGCCGCAACCTCAGCCCTAAAGTAGAATTCTTCATATTATCCCCCATACTTGCTTTTCTAGCTCAGTAATGACATGTTATATACTCATTTAAGACAAAATTTAGATTTTTTTAAATCCACGTTTGTGCCTCTTGTACTCTCATACTCTACATTCAAACCATAGCAAAACTTTCAAAATATGTCCAAGAGCTGACCATTTTTCATTCCCAGAGCAACAACTTCAGTCCAAGCCACTATGATCTTGCGCGAGTATGAGCCACAGCCTCCTAACTAGAATCCCTGCCCTTGCCTCTGGTGTCACTCTTCCTCTGGTCGATTCCTCTCACAGCACCCAGAGTGATCCCCTTAAAATGTAAATTAAATATTGTTGATTCCTGCTCTCCACTTTAACATGGCTTCCCATCACATTTAAAAATGGAATTTAAATCTATTTTTATGGCCAACCAGATCTTACATGATATTGCCTCTGACTGTTTCACTGACCTACTTCTTCCCATTCTCATGGTTTCTTATACTTCCCCAGCCTCCTTGCTCAGCCTCCAGCAAGTCAAGCATGTGTCCTTGAAGTATGGTCCTTGTGCTGTTCCTCCATCTGCAGTGCTCCTTCCCTGCTATTTTCATGGCTTCTCCATTCAAATCCGGGGTCCAATTACCCATTAGAAGAAGCTTTCTGTAACCATTCCTCCAAATAACACCTACAAGCATTCGCTATCCTGTGACTCTGCTTATTTTTCTCTTCATAGCACTTAATGCTCTCCAATATTTAATTATATATCATTAACATCATATAAAATATTATTAAAATTATATATGTATATATAATACATATAATATACAGTATTATACAATATACTCGTGTGTGTGTGTGTGTGTGTGTGTGTGTGTTCCATCTGTTCATTTCCTGTCTTTCCACAGGAAGCTTTTCATTTACATTGTTTCAACACCCAGGCACTCTGACTTGTTCACCACTGGACCTCAATGCCTTGAAGATAAGGTTTTAAGTTGCAAGTAGTTGTGAAAAAATGAATTAGTTCATGGCTCTCTAGTTGTTTTGCTGATTCACTTATTTTCACACATGTACGTATAGCTGTCCCAGTGATACTTTAGTCTTAGATCATGATTTCTCCATTATATGAAGCATAAGTGAAAATACTGATGGACCAAAGTCCCCCAACTCAGGCAGTAAAACACCAAGTAATTAAAGAAGATCAAAACAGACAATAAGGAAAACAGAAATGATTTTGTTTTTCCAACATAGCTTGCTTTAAAAGTACAGACTTTTTGTACTTATTATTCATGGCAATTTCATGATTATATGCATTATACAAAGAAAATTTAGAGAATTTTTCTAACTATGAATATGCCTATAAATCCACAGGAAAACTATATCTTTGAGGGTCTCTTCATTGAACGTAACTACCAAACAGAAAACAAAATCAAAGATCTGTGTTAGTTCATATAACACATTGCTGAGGGCAGAACTAACTCACTTGGAGCCATGAGCATTAATCTCAAAAATGAGAGAGAACTCACTGTTGCAATATATTCCATTGGTGGGGGAAAACTTTGCCCTTGAAACTTTACAATGTAGCCACTGATGCTAGGCCTATGACTTAATGAGAATTCATTCATTTGACAAAATATTAGTATCTTCTGGATGTATCTGAAAGACACTGGATATAAATTAATAATCAAGACATATGTGATATTATCTAATCTGTAAACATTTTGAAGACAAAAGTTCCTGCTTAAATGAATTGAGAAGAATATAGAAATTATAAAATACACTAGTGTCAGAGTTGGAAATAGGAAGCTAATATGTGGATCTCAGGTTTTAGATTTTAATCTGAATCAACCTATTGGCTATTGTTCCAAAAATATAGCTCCCCAGATAAGAAGTTTTCTGATGAGAATGATGTAGTACATACCCAACCATTTGGACTCCTGGGACGATGGCCTTCCTTTCAAAGAGTACCAAATCAGATCGAAAGGCTAAAATCCTTTTTTAAAAAAATCTAATATGTAATCAGAAGACCTTTGTAACTGATGGTAAGATGACAGTCTTTCTATTTTGGGGGGATCTAAATCCACCCTACATGAATAGTATTCCTGTAATAACAAGTGGGTGCTGTCAGGGTCAAGAGTAGGATCTCGGTATTTTCCCCAGAGGCATTCCAGGAAACAACCCAGAGCACTGGATTACCACCAAATGGGACTGTCAATGTAATCACCATAGAGGAAGTGACAATCTGATAGCAATCAGAATTTTGCTATCTGGGGTTCTGCCATAGATATGTTAGTGATGAGTAATCCTCTCTCTCTCTCTCTCTCTCTCTCTCTCTCTCTCTGGTACTGAGGAAGAAACTCATAATTTGAACAGTCAAATTCACAGGTATACTATTTGGAATGCTGTTTTCATCATTTGAAAGATTGCCTAAACATGTTAATCAATAATTTTAAGATTATATCAGTCATTTTTGGCTATTGATAGCAATATTCTGTTAGAGGCTTAGTTATTCTATTTGATCTCAACTTCTGTCTGTCTTACTTCAGGACTAGAACAATCCTACCTGGCTCTAAACCACGTTCTTTTGTCAATTACTCATGCAGTAATAATAGTCACCACTCTGTGAGTGCCAGGCATTGTTCTAAACATTCCTTGTGAACTCCGACTCATTTAACTCTCCAAACAATCTATAAGATAAATAATGTTACTACTCTCCTTAATGGATAGGAAAATGGAAGCCAAATGGGCAGCATTAGGATTTAAATTCTAATAGTCTAATTTCCAAGGCGACTTACTTAATCTCTATCTATACTGCCTTAAATTTATCCAGATTGTCATGGGTATGAAAAGCACACACTGGGATGGTGGCAGATATAAAATACAACAGAACTGTTTCTTCCCTATTTTCTCTAAGGATCTTTATTTGTTCTTAAAGTAGTAATTGTCACTGAAAGGATAGCAAAGGGTGAATTGTGACTCTTGTCATTTTAACATTCAGGCATACTTAGAGAAACACATGGAACTGACTTCTCACTTTAGAATCACATTCACATGAGCACAGAGGAAATACGTGCTTTTAATCAATGAATGAAGGCTTTGCTTTAATAAAACCTCAAATTAAAAATAATCTTAGAACTACTAAACTAGGAAGTATCTCCTTATGGAATGGCTACTTAAGTCCCAAAATGTTTCATTTGGTGGAAAGGCTCAATATAAGATTCATAAATAAAAAGATTCAATAATTTGTTTATAGCATGATTCAATTGTGAATTTTTAATGACAAGAGATTAAAGGGGAGAATAAAGTAGTGCTATCTTAAACAGGTTACAGGTTATATATTAGAATCAATAGCGACATTTCTTTAATACAGATTCTTGGATCTCAGTAAAGGTCTACTAAATCAGAGTTTCTAGACGTGGTAAGACTTGAGAATATATATTTTTACAAGTTGCCTCCTCTTCCCTCCTGCTAGCACACATACATCGTAGGTAATTCTGATTCAATCAGCCCATTGGCCAGCACTGGAAATCTTTGACATAAGTCATTAGTCATAAACAGACCTAAATTGTATGCACTTTAAACCTATTAGCTAAAGGTCTAACTTTATACAAAGAGTGAAGGATAATTGTCACAGTTCCTGGGTAAAAAAATGGGAGAGCTATTGAGAGAAAAAATTGGGAATCTGACCCTTTAAGCCCTTTTACAATTCCACCTGGCAATGAGTCCAGAAGGCCCAGAGATCTCAGTTTTATGTCCAAGACCAGAAGTAATTCTTGCCTCATGCAATAGGAGGTTTTCAATAGTCATGAACCTCTCTTGCTTTTACATGGTGAATAAATATAAAAAGTCCCAGAACTGAGCTGATAATACTTTCAAAATGTGACAGATTGTCCATATATATGAAAAAGAAGGCAATTCAATGAGTCCACTTTCATGAAGAAGCCAGTCCAATCAGTTACACACAGACATAATTGTGGGAAAGTAAAAAGAAAAGGGGTTTTGGCTACAAAGAAGCACTACATAATTTTTTTAGCAAGTTACTTAACTTTTAGATCACAGTGTTCTCATCTACAAAATGAATAATACTAACACCATTACTGAGAAGATTAAGTACTTTACTAGCTGTTCAATACATTATAACAATCATATTTTGAGTGGATTGAGGGTCTCTTGAGATCTCGAAATGGAAAGAAAATCAAAAAGTTTCAACTGAAATTTACAAGTGAGAAAGAAATTAAGCTTTGCTAACATTTTAGAAAGTGGATTGACACCAGTATCTGGCTGTGTGATGGTATCCATGGCACAGGAGGGTGTCTCATCTTGGAGGCACTGACTTGAGAACTCTTATTAGACTGTTTTCAGTGTAGTGTATTATAGTTTGTAGTAACTGGTTAAATAGATTTACAGATTATATTCCCACAAATTATAGATGCTTTAGTATAATTCATAATGAGAGGAATAAAAACAACAAAAATCAAGACAAAGACCTTTCAAAACTGGTCAAATGTAGGGAGTTAGACATTTTTCTTTGTTAAAAAGACAAGTACTCCAAATCTGCCAGTCTTTTCAGTGATGACAAGTAACTGACAACAATGTGCTACCCAACAGATATTTTGGAAAATATCTTTCAAATAATGAGGACTGAAAGTGTTTGCATCATTGTGATTTTTGACACTAAAAATAATGTATTGCATAGAAACAAAAAATTGCAAATGGGGAATTTGAAACTTGTTTAAAAATCTTCCAAATGGTTCGAATGGATTTTTGATACCCCTTAAAAAAATAGTATCCTCTATTAACTTGCAGAACATGCAGTTTTTCATTAGGGAAGGTGAAAATTTCCTTCCTTCCTTCCCTCCCTCCCTCCCTCCCTTCCTTCCTTCCTTCTTTCCCCCTGCCCTCCCCCAGCATGTTAGGGATTAAACCCGGTACATTGCACAAGCACTCTACCCTTGAGCCACACTGTCAATCCTTTTTAAAAATTTTTTCTGAGACAGGGTTTATCTAAGTTGCCCAGGATGACCTCAAACTTTCCATCCTCCTGAGTAGCTGAGATTATAGGTGTTAACCAATGTGTAGACTAACTAGCTGCATTTCAACAAATGAATTTTTCATAATTATGGATAGTGGATAGGTTGAAATATAAATAGAATAATGAGTAAAAAGAGCTGACCATTTCTATTTAGATCTACATATCTTTGGCACATTATTTTTTTTTTTCAGTCACAAAGCCTTTAAAAACAAAGCCAGGCACAGTGGTGCATACCTATAATCCCAGTGGCTCAGGAGACTGAAGTAGGAGGATCTCAAGTTTAAAACCAGCCTCAGAAATTTAGTAAGGCCCTAAACAACTCAGAGAGACCTTGTCTCTAAATGAAATATAAAAAGGAATGGGGATGTGGCTCAGTGATTAAGTGCCCCTGGGTTCAATCCCTGATACAAAAAAAAAAAAAAGTACATATTGAAATATTCATATTCAAAGTATTAAGTCAAGATTTTAAAAACAATTAAACATATTCAATCACAATGTTGATGCAAACAAAAAGGTTCTCATGCCAGTAGTGCAACCTTTAAAATTATTTTAAAATATTCATTTAATCTTCATGTCATTATTTTAAATTTTTGATTCTATAGAACTCTAAATAACAATGTACAGTACATGCATATAATAAAATAGAAAAGTAGCAAACTATATATATGTGAGCATATATGTGTATATATGTATATGTATGTATGTATATATAGTGTAAATATATATAGTGTAACTTTTGCATAAAAGCTGTTCCTAGTGGAAGCTGAATGTGCTGGTGCAGGTCTATAATCTCAGCATTCAGGAGGCAGAGGTGGGAAGCTCTCTCTTGAGCTCAGGAGTTCAAGACCAGGCTGAGTTTAAAAATACTCAGTTTCTACCCTTGTGAGTGAGGCCAATCTGTTTTATGAGGCAGGCAGGTGAAGGTGTAAATGAGTGTTAAAAGGATAGCAGGAGACAGGGGTGGGGGAGGCCTGAGGGAAGAGCTGAGGTTGGGTCCCAGCTTAACTACACTTTGTGACGTACCTCAGGAACCTCTCTTAAGCTTTTGGAGCCAATCACCTCCTCTATAAAATGGGCATAATGAATTCTATTTTGCAGGGTTGTCATTCAGATTATGTTGTGAAGAATCTGTCAGATGGAATCATGAAATTGTCAGTATTGGATGTTTGCTGACATCCACAGGTAACATTTCCATATGGTTCGACCCAATATAAACAGTGTCAGATAGATATGTTTAAGCTCCTTATTTGTTAATACATAAAATTTCGAGGGTGACATTATTCTTCCTTGCTGGCAAGCATCCTTAGGATTACATATTTTCTGAAGGTCATGGCTTTCTTTTGTCTGCCCGACACTTCAACTTGTTCATTTTCTGCTAGTTGCTCTGCCCACAGGTCTTAGTCAAATCAACTCCTCCAGGACTTGGCTCAGCCTTCAGACCTCATTATGGGGAGACATGAAATTCATGCCATAGGGTTAGCCCTCATCAAAGGGATAACTCGCATGCCTGATGCTGGGGCAACCAGAGTTTTGTTGGTAGAATTTTAAGGACAAGCCACCATTTTAATTTATCTTCCATTGAAACTTGAAAGTACCGTATTAAAAGGACAGTTTTTGGCAGAGTTTTAGAGCAGGGTTTAAATCCTTGGTGATTTTAATCATACTCTTATCTTAAAGTCTGAAAGTACATAGCCTTGGGGCTAATATTTATCCTCCCGAGGCTCCATTCTCTTGGCACCTACTTTTCATTTATTAAATGAAATTTATTTTTGAAAAAGCTGAACCTTTCATCTGACTTCTGTTTAAAACAAGAACTACAATATTCAGTAGAAGAAATGAAAGTTTTAAATGTTGATGATTAGAAATTCTAAAACTTCTGTTTTAATTAATTCTGCCTTGAATAAAGTCAAATTATATTAACAGAAGGGGCAGAGGGGTGGGTTATGAGGCAGCAGAGAGAATAGGAGTCCAACAAAGGGAAGGCTGCCCGGTCCTACAACAGCTCTGCATAAAGACTCACTTAATCATAGGATTGTCAAGATTCAGGGAGGAAACACCAAATTTAGGATTAAGAAACCTGAGTGTCGTTATTCTGTCATTTCTACCAACTGGCTTCATGACCAGGTGAGCCACTTCTTATTCTTTCTAGATTTCAGTTTCCCCACGTATCCAACAATGGACTTGAAAAAGAGATTCTCTTAATTCCTCTCCAGTTTTGAAGTTCTATCATTTGATAGAGAAATGATTTGTGTCCTGCACTAATTCTATATACACTTACATGTGGGTATAGGTGTGCACACATGCATGCTAAAATGATCTCTGAAAAGATAATGGGAGATAATGATACTTAACCTATAGTAAGTTACCAAATGGGAAGAATAAAGAATCAGAAAAAAGAACACTGCACGCAAAATCCTTACTTTACTTGGTGTAAAGATGAATATAGCCTGAGTCAATTAATGACTTTAGCTTCTCCATTGTTAAGGTAACTTCAGTATTTTTACTTAGAGAAGTGGTGAGTTTGTTTTCGAACATTTGACCCTGTCTAGATTTACAGAAACTCTTTAGCAGTTTTCTCTTTCCCATTTCTTATCTCCCTTTCCCTTATTGTAATGGTAACAGATGTTTATTGTGAAGAATCAAAGAAGTAACTAGTAATCCCATCATCTTAATAAAAATGTTCACCCAAATTTGTTTAGAAGATTTTTCTTGTTCAGGATTAGTGGTAGGAGCTTTTGTAAGATCTATATGATTTTTTACTTTGCTTTTTTAAAAAAATTACTTGACATCCCCCTTCTGAATTTGGTGCGGGGGAAAAAATGTCAAATTGCTATTTGATGCATTGGTTGTATTGTGGAGAAAAGTTGGCAGGCCATCATGCTCATGAGCATTGTCTGCCAACATATTTCCTGGTCTTCTTCTTCTGGGTACATGGTAGGATTGTATTTCGGGGAGAGAAAAGTGTGACCATGTGCCTTCTCTTGATCAGTGGTCACACCTGTATGGAAGTGTCTTATGATCCAGTGTGCAGTGCTTCCTTTCTGCTCCCTCCCTCTGACAGCAACCAGTGATATTCTAGATGGCATGTGTTCCTTCAATTTGGAATCTCTGAGAGAGAGTGACAAAGCACAGCCTCCACACTGACCTCAGATGGACATTCAGTGCTCTAAGCCCCTAAGGTTTGGGAATTTTTATTTTTCTGTTTTTTCAGCAGAATAACATTACTAATACAGGGCATCTGACCATGAAGAGAGAGAGAAAGAGAGAGAGAAAGAGAGAGAGAGAGAGAGAGAGAGAGAGGAATTAGATAAAATGTAGGGAAAAGATGATGTGGTCTGAACCAGTATAGCTATGATTGAGAAAAAGAAAATACATCTGAGAAATTTTAAGAGGAAAATTAGTAGCACTTGGCAATTAAATGAGATATGAGGGGTTGGGAGAAGACGGAGTCAAAGACAACTTCTACATCTTGATTTGGGTAACCAGGTGGTTACACATCATGAGCTATAACAATGGGTGAAACTGTGATAACCCCAAATTTTATTGGCTTTAATGACAAAAATTTTTCATGGTCGTCCGTATTTCATTTTGGCTGCAACATTGCTACAATCTTGAGACTGCTGTACGTGTCTTGCCCTTTCTAGGATCCAGACAGAGGGAACAATCCCTATCTTGTTCATGAAGTGAAAGAAAAAATTTCCAGTGCTGAACCACACAATGGCTTATAAATCTCCTGCCTGGTACTGATGGATGTCATTTTTAATCACATTTCATTTGCTGACACAGGTCATGTGGCCAAGCCTGATAACAGTGTGGGAAGGTGTATCTCTTTGAGAAGAAGGCATGCAGATCACAGGGCAGCAGAGGCTACGTGGCAACAATAACACAACCTAGCTCCTCCCTCTAATGATCATATTCCTCGAGCTGTTTTTTTGTAACACCTTCTACATATGTTTCCTCTCTCTTCTCAAGCCCAACATTTCCATGTGTTCCCATGTGGCCATTCTCTCCTAATCAGTTCAGTGTACTCCACAAACACAGAATCTCCCAAGATCAACTCATAATGTGCACACAACAAATAAAGTTGTTTTCTTCCGTTATTATTTTGTTTATCAGGAATAATTTAAGGCATTTATTTAAATGCCTTTTTTGAGAGCTGTGTGGCCACTATTACCTTGGCCACTGCCCAGCCAGGTGTCTGTGTGGGCCACACCCAGGACAGCCTCATTTCTATGCCATTATGCATGCATATCAAATACCATATTTGTTATTTCATTTAAGAGTGTTAATTGAAGATTTATTATTTTAGGTATGAGGGACATACAGGTAAGCACAGACCAAGCCCCTGTCTTCATGGATCTTACAGTCAATGGGGGGAAAGAGACAGGAATAAATAAAGAACCACATACAAATGCAAACTGGAATTTGGAAAAATTCCACAAAATAACTTTAAAAATTGGGAAGGAACTTGGAAAAGTTCCACAAACCTACACCAAAGTAAACCATATGATGTGACTTCATGTAGTCACATAGGTCAGAAAAGGAGTCTCTGAAGAATGGAAACCTAAGCTGAGAGATGAAAGATACAGAGAAATTAATCAAAGAGGAGAGGGGAGTGTGTCTTAGGAATGGAGAAAAGCTATGTGCATGGAAGTGTCATGGTTAGAATGTGAATTGAAAGACACATGTGGCTAGAGAGGGCAGGGTAGGCACAGCAGAAGGATGGACTGAATCTGGCAGGGCTGTGAGCCTCATTACATACTTAGCATTTCTAGGCATACTGGGGTGACATGACTATGTTTTTTAGATTGCACAAACCACTTTCTGCCTGGAGAAAGGATGTGAAAGAGTTAAGTAACATGGACCTGGGAGACTACTCAGGAAGCAATTACAGGAGGCCAGGTGAATATAACAGCATGAGGACAGGGATAATACTGTGGCTTGAATGTGTCCCCTAAAGATCATGTGCTGTACTTTATCCCCAGTACAACAGTGTAGGGGGCTGGTGGGGCCTAATAATAGGTGATCAGTTATGAGGACTTTGCCCTCATGAATGGATTAATGTCATGATTTTGGGTGTAGGTCAGTTATCATGAGAGTAGATTTGTTATGAAAGCCAGTTTGACCCTCTCTTGCTCTCAGCCTCTCTTACTTTTCCACCTTCTGCCAAGAGATTACACAGCTTGAAGACCCTCATGAGATGCTAGCACCATGTTCTTGGACTTTCCAGTCTCCGGAACCATTAGCCAAATAAGCCTCTGTTGTTTCTAAATACTCAGGCATTCTATTTTAGCAACACAAAACAGACAGATAGTGATGGTAGTGGAGGTGAACTGGAGAGAGAGATAGTTAGAAAGTGTAGCCAACCCAACTTGTGATGGTGTGGATAAGGTAGGCAAGGGAGGGGAGGTGACTCTGAAGTTTCTAGTTTGTGCTAGTGGATGGTGGTGGTTCCTCTCAATGGACCCTGGAAGACCATGTCTGTAAAGAGGGCAGAAGATGACCATGAGTTTGAGGTGTCTGTGAGACGTCCAAGAGGAGAAATCAAGCAGGAATACACCTGCTCCTCCTCCTGTACCCTCTATCCCAATCTCTGATGTCTCAATGTTTTAAAAGCCAGCATGGCCCTACAGGTGTGTCCCTTAGAGGGAAGAACAGAGATGTCCTTAGAGAGGTGGAAAGTTCAAGTCATGACCTGGAACAAGTTATTTAACTTCTCTGAACATTAATTTTCTTAACTGTGAACAGGGAATAATAACAATACTTTTTTGAACTTTTTATTTTTTCTTTTTAGATATAAAGGGAATAATAGCATTTTAAGAGTTAGAACATGTATGGAGTGCCTTTCACATATTATATAGTCAATAAATGGAAACAACTATTTTATTTTTTATTGGGGGAGGGATACTGGGGCACTTTCCCACTGAACTACATTCTCAGTCCTTTATATTTTCTGTTTTGAGGAAGGGTATCATTAAGTTGCTTAAGGCTTCACTAAGTTGCTGACACTGACCTCGAACTTGAGATCTTTCTGCCTTAGCCTCCTGCCTGAGCTGTTGGAATTACAGGTGTTTGTCATAATGCCCAGCTCATGAAATCATTTAAATTCTGGTTTCATTCTTTGTACTGCTCTAACATTCCCTAAGTCTTGTCTATGTGGTTGAAAATGTATTACCTCCACATCCTCATTCCCATTCTTAGAAAGCGGGACACAGCTAAAATGTAGGGCAAGCAATCTTCTATAGAGTGAGTAACTTATAAGTTGCACATGTGACTTCCCCTCACATTTTATTCTGATAAACTTAGTCTCATGGCTACATTTGTGTGAGTAATACTGGAAATATTGGCTTTTGGTGGGTGTCCATCAGCCCAGATAAAATGGCATTTAGAGATAATTAACCCTCTGTTGAACAAATGCTGGGAATAACTATTTTAATAAGCAGGTTTGGGCAAGGGTTGCCCACTCTCTTCATTTTTGTAGATTTTTTTCCATAACATGACCTGTATCTTCCATTTCTTACATTTATCTCATTACTCTATATCAAACACCTGGCACATTGTGGCACTTAATGAAATCTTTCTGAATGGATAAATAAATATATGGTTTACATCCCCTATTATAGCCTCAAGTCACTCAGTTGAAAATGAGAAACACATTTGAGAAAATCAGTTACTGAATGAATCATAATCCAAATGGCACCTGCTACTGCTTTTGAATCCTCTATTACTAATATGAAGACTGGCACCAGGGATAAATGAGGTACATTGGTTTTAAGAACATCTTTTAATCAAGAGCTTATTCATGGGAAGTATTTTATTCATGAGGCAGGATTTTAGACCCCATTGATAATGTCTTACATTCTTACCTAGTCCTCACAACCATGTAACCATCTTTCTTCAGTTTGACATTTCATTTTCTTTTTTTTTCCCATTGGCAATATTTTCTTTATCAGTATTCAGAAGTAGAGTCAAGCAGTGGTTTACCTAGCATGACTTATTTTGGGGGCAGAAAATGGCTTAAGTAAGGATCAGGGTTACATAAGCTTCTTTCACCATATCAATTTTCTTTCAGAAGCTTACAACATTCTTGTCATGGGCACTCATGTCATCCACATTCATTTTCTAATAAGTTCATACTTCTGTTCTTTTGCTGAAGGTCTTCCTCCATCTTCTCAGCTCCCAAATTAGTCACACTAGACATTTGGGAAGCATTTTCCTGCAGTCTTACAATGGGCCAACTCATATATTTATTCACACTTATATATGCTTTAAACTTGCCCCTTTATATCTTAAGTAGTTTAAAATAAAAATATCAAGTTGGAAGGACCAAGGTTATCTAAAGAAGCACCTTAGAAAAATATTCTGAAAGCTGAACTTATCAAAATGTATTTATCCACAAAGGCTTTCCACTCCAAATAGCAAAAGAAAATAACTAAACATATTAATTTGTGTGTATGTGGAGGGGAATTCGCTATTCAAATCCCTTCTAGGTAGCAAAAAAAAAAAAAAAAAAAAAAAACTTTTTAAGAATATTTGTGGCACATAGGCCAGCAGATTACTTATTTCCAGAAATAGAAAAGGCGGTGGAAAAAAGTACCCTCATTCTGATCCTGCTTCCCCTCACCTCAGATGAGCTTTTGTGTCAGATCATAGACATTAATTCCTCTGTTTTTCCTTGAGGAGGCGCCATAGGAAATTCAGGGCTGCCTTAGAGCAGGCCTCTTCCTCCAAGAAACAGGTTGGGGAGAAACACCAGTCCCCTGCCAGCCTCAGGACCCCCAACTCTGTGAAGGAATTTCAAAATTGAGGTCTATCAAACAATTCTGCTCCCAATTGCTATATACATAGAAACCCAAATGCGCCTTTTCTTGCCCTTTTAAAAGCTTTGTTTTCAGATTTCCTTTTGATTGTGAAAGGAACTGTTCCTTTCAGAAGAGTGAAAGTTATTGCAAAACATCCTAGAGGTGGAGACTTCCTCTTCATCCACCTGGAGACTGGTGCCCTCCTTCCCTGGCACCTCGGAGGTAGGATGGGCTTTACTAGTTAGCCTTGCACGGCTGCAGCCCAAAGCCTGGCTTAGAAACCATGCTAACTGCCTTCAGTACTTTTTGAAAAATCCATCAAAGGTTTTACTGAATGATATTTATAAGGGCCTTACTGTTCTCTTTCAAAAACTGAAATGCCCTTCTCCGGCACTTGAAAAAAGTTGCTCCTGCTTTTCATCTTTCCCTCTCAGAGTGTAAACATTGTTTTGAGTGAAAAGAGCTGAAGGAGTGCTTACTTTCCCTTGAAATTTTATTTTTAAATAAGAGAGGGAGAAAATCCTTTTTCTGACTAATACTAATAATACAGGTCAAAGTGTCAGGCGATATACAATTAAATGGAAAACAAAAAGGTTCCCCCTCTTTTTCCCACAGTACAATGGCACTGGAATATAAATTACCGATGAAGATGAAATAATACTTCAAAGCCTATAGGGAAGGGCAGTGCCGTGTTTACAAAGTATTTTCCATGGCACGATGAGACATTAGAGAGGATGGTAACCCACGGACTCGGGGGTGTTGCTGAATAGACTGAAGCTAGCATGAGGCAGGATTTTAGGTCCCCATAGCCTGTGACCCTACGATATGCTTTGTTTTACAAGGGCAGCTGCAGTTATCAACAGATGTTTCAGCAATAAATAATTGGTATCATCTCGGAAAAGACCCATCTACCTGGGGAGAGGGCATAATACCCAGAACACTGCCCGGCTATTACAGCCACATTAATCTCCCATCTCTCCAGGTTTCTTGGGGAGCGTACTGCAGGTGTTTTTTCTGGGAGAGGGGGACAAACTCTCTCAAGTCAGCAAGCTTTGTGTGCAGTGTAAAGGAGGTTGACCCCTGCCATAAATTTCTGTCTGTGGCCACACACCAAAGGGAAAAAGATTGGAGGGTGGGGGAGGAGGGAGGGAGCCGGGTGTGGGGGCGGGGGAGGGTCTGGGGAGGGGTGTTGAGAAGAAAGCCAAAGCACAAAACACATAAATTTTTTTTTTTTCTTGATAAAGTTCAGGCTGAGCGAGAACATTATAAATGACCATGAAATTCACCAGTTCGGTAACTGTGGAAAAGAGTTCTGATTTACCTTTTTCTTATGTATTTTATGTTTAACCTTTTTCTTACGTATTTTATGTTACTGTTATTTGTGGAATTAACTGAATGACACAGTATTTTATCCTCGAAGTGTAATATTAATTTTTTTTAAAGGAGGGGGATTTTTATGGGAAAGATTCCATGTCAAGGTTAAAAACAAAACAAAACACAAAGTCATAAACAAACTATAAGAAAAAAATAAGGACTGAAAAGACCAACTCATGGGCCTTTGACTATTATGTCAGAGTGGAAACTCACAACTTGTCCATTATTAAAACTTGGCCATTCAGCTTCATTAAGTTGTGAGGTTGAAACTGATGGTGTACTGGGACAAAAACAAGCCATGGAATTTATTCAAGCTATTTTTTTTAACAAGCTAAGATATTAAAAGCAGTGAGAGTTGGAGAGAGCCTGGCCCACAGGGCGCTATAGTTCTCTGTATTTACAAACAGAGTGGTTTAGCAATTGTGCACTTGGGGTATGGCACAATAGGAAAGTGCCCTAAAAGTCTTAGGAGGTGTGGTTCCTAATTTATAGCTTGCTGGGTAAGCTAAAGAAAATGATGCTCAGAGTTCAAAAAGCTCCCAGATTAAATACCTTAGGGACTAAAGGAGGCCTAATGGACTGATTCTTAGAGCTGCCACTGAGTGACCTTGTGAACCGGACACAAACTTCTTCAATTCTCGGTGCCTCTGTTTCCATAGTTGTGAAATACATAGAGGAATAGTGAGAGAGTGATGAATGTGCTGTAAAAACAGTTCAACAACCTTGAACAGCTCATCTCCCAGCTCACATTAATCCCCAGATGCACCGAGACTCAAGAGTCTAAAAACATCAGCTTCAATTTTTCAACTAATATTGCTACCCACTTTGGAAACAGGGAGGCGAAACTGGTGATTGCAGGATGAAACCAGAGAAGTAAAAGCCTGGTAACAGTGATGTGCTACATCCCAAAGATGCTTCACCCTATGTTCCAAGTCAGAGAAACTTTCTCGCCCAATGGTCAAAGCAGGGGCTGCTTCCAGCACAGCCACTCTGCTCTCACTTTCCCAGGAAGGCTTGTAGCATTCCCTGTGCCACCAGCCTAATCATACAAGGACTCCCTTAGCAAGGGAAGCTATGGCAGGCTCTTCCAGAGCAGCTCCCGTTTAAGCAACAACTCCCAGAATTGATGGAGAAGAGATGTCTTTCCTGGCTGGTCTCTGTTTTCACTTGGGATTCTCCTTTTGTTTTTACCTTGTCCCTTTGGTCCTCACCTCTCCATTAAGGATCTGCCTTTCTCTCTCATTCTCCCCTCTATTTTTTTCTTCAGGGCAGCAGTTCTCAAACTTCAGCCTTCATAATCATCTGGAGCCCTTGTCTAATGCTAAGTGCTGAGTTTCCACTCCCAGGATTTTTGACTGTGTAGAGGATTTTTGATATGGAATTTCCAAGTTCCCGTGGGATTCTGACACTGTGCTTGGGAGGTCTCGCTGTAAAAAGCATTGAAGTAGAGATGCACTGTCCAATAGAATGGTGGCCCTGGCCACATGTGGCTGTCTTCATAGGAATTAATAAAAAGTCAATAAAACTATAAATGATGGGTGAGTATCCATTCTAATGTCTCATGGAAAATACTTTGTAAACACTGCATTTCTCTTCCCTCTAGGCTTTGAATTTTAATTCCTCTTCATTGGTAGTTTATATTCTAATGCTGTTGTATTGCAGGGGGAAAAAGGGGGAAACTTTTTGTTTTCCATTTAATCATATATCGCCTAGCATATGAAGTACTCAAGAGCCACATGCAACTAGTGGCTGTCTTGTTGGACAGACTCCTTCTAGAGGAGGTCTCCTGAACAGTCTGCTTGAACACATCTCAGGGCTTCCTGATGGAAAACTGGGATTGGAAAAAAGAGGAGGCTAAAAGTCAAAGCTCTCCCATATACTCCTCCATTCCCTTGGACAAATTTGTCTTTCTGCACCTTAGTTGCCTCCTTTGTAAAATGAAGATAATAACGGTGATAACCACCATAAGGCTATCTTGAGAAATTAAATGAGATTATGCACATGCAAACACTTTGCAGACTCAATAGTGATTAAAAAAATTATACTTATTTCATTCCACTTCTCTACTAATACCAACCACATTTATTTAAAACTCCTGGCTCAACACTGCATTCTTTCCAAGTACTCACTTTCCTGGGCTTGCCATCCCCAGTCTGCTTAACCTGTTTTGCTTAGTTTTGTCGGGGGTATGAGAGAAGTGGAGGTTTCACTATTTCTGGTAAGTCCCTAAATGTGCTGTTGAATGTCCATAGATCAAGGGGTCTTTCCTAGATTTTTGCTTCAACAGTTAAGGACAATTTCTATACATTTATTTTTGGGATGATCCCAAAACACAATCCCATGTAAACTGAGAGAGTAAAAATTTTAGGATGTTGTCATTGTTCTAATGCCTGATCTCCAAACAAAGGAAACTTTTTGTGATGAAAAAAATACCTACAAGCCAGTAGGATTCCTTGACAACCTCCTGAAAGAATGTAGGCACAAAAACAATGTCACTAAAAAGGAAAATGGGCTGGGTATGGTGGCACATGCCCATAATCCCAGCTACTCCAGAGGCTGAGGCAGGAGGATCTCAAGTTTGAGGATGGTCTCGGCCGCTGCGTGAGGCCCTGTGTCAAAATAAAATTTTGAAAAAGGACTGGGCAATGTAGCTCAGTAGTAAAGTGCCCCTGGGTTCAATCTACAGTACCACCAAGGAAAAAAAATTTTAATAAAAATAAAACAAAATAATTAATGAGGCCCTAGTATTCCCAGTATCACCACCACCAAAAAAAAAAAAAAAAAAAAAAATCCCCAGAACCTAATCTAAGCCTGAATTCTTAGCCCTAACCAGGGTTCCTATGCTGTTCCTGAAGTTCTCTCCTATCTGGGGTAGAGGTATCCACTCAATTCATTTCTGATAGATGAGTTGAGGATAAGCATGTCAATGACTTTGACCTGATGCTTCCGAAACAGCCTTAAACATGAGAAGCTAAGGGAACAAATAAAATGGAATCCAGGGAAGGGATATAAACTAATCCATATTCATATGGACCTGATTTTATATTTAGGTATGGGATTCAAAATATGGCAGAGACAAACAGAATAGATAACATAATATTAATAAATAGTTACTATTACATTTATTATTCTCTTTCAGATTTTATGAAAACTGGATGGAAGTCAATAGTACCACTTAATACTAAGTGAATCTGACCTTCATCAATAGTTAGAAACATACAAGAATAATCATACTACATCAACCAAGTGTTAATACCAAGCAGAGACTTCAAAACCGAAGTGGTGATTAGATGAATAATAATAATTCAATTGGTGTTGGAGAAACACTGTTAAGAAAATAGAGCCAACAATCTCATATAAACCATGAAATCCTGTTGCTATAAAGAATGTTGAGCATAAATACCATCAGAGATAGTAAAAGATGTTTTGAAATATCCTGAGGCTTGAAAAAGTGTCAAATAAAATTCTAACAGAAGGACTTGAATTATATGTTTTTGATCGCCTCTATTAAATTATGATTAATTAGGAGGGCTTAAATTATGTTTTCAATTACTGTTAAACTTCAACAGTTTAGTCAGCAAGTCACCTTGATGAGGCAGTGAATAATTTATTTTTTTAAAGCTACCCAACTTTTAGAAAGTGGCATTTTAAAATAAGAATGCTATGAGGCATAGTGGAATCAAAACTGCTTTGGTTCACCAAGGATGCCTAAATGGTTCAGGATGACAGGTTTCATATTGGACCCACCCACCGCCCTTGTTCACTTTTACTAGGTATGCCTTTCCAGCATCAGATCTTACAGGCAGATGCTTTTCGAACAGCAATTTCCCCTACATTAGTCAATCTGGCAGAGCAGACCATAAAGATAGGGACTGTCTTTTGCTTCAAAGAAATTTAATCTATTAGACCACTTAGAGACTAAATGCCTCACTTGGGGATGTCAGAGGGACAGGTGGTGGAGCTCTTCCTACCAGTAACTGCTGCAACCCGGCACCAATCACATCCTGCAGGTTTGTTTTGTCCTCTGGGCTCATGGCTTGTTTGTACTGCCACTTTTCAGGCACGAAGGGCCACTTCATTTCCTTCGCCTCCTGGATCAGGGTCCTTAACTCGCTGGGGAGTGAAGCTGCAGAGGTCAGAGTTCAGGTAAGGAAATTGCAGTCAAAGAAAAGGCTGTTGAACTCCCCCGTGTTATGATGAAGCACCTCAGTAGCAAAAACACTTTTCCCTAGCTCTTGTGGCTAGTCTGAGCTGTTGGTTCTGACTCAAAGAATAATAGCAAGGAGCTATCTGTCAGGGGTGGCCCTGCTCTCCTTTGCCCTACAGGTAAATTGGAGTAGTCAGGCATTAAGAAAGGTTTTTAGCAGGAAGTAAAGCACTTCAGTGACTATCTCTGCATGAAGAATCAGAGAAAGGAATGGAGGAAATATTATTTTCCCTGTAAAATGAGAAAGGGACTGGAATGGAATGGTATTGTGGGCTTGTGGCAGCTGGGTAATGTAGACCGTAAGTTTGTTCAACCTCTTTTTGCTTCTTTAAGACCCCCATCTCATTCTTTTACCATGGACAACACTTGAGTCCAGACAATAAATATGAAAAACACAGATGAGATTTGAAGAGAGATCAATTAAATGTGAAACAGCCTTAATTTCATGTTAGTGGCTATGTTTAAATCTCTCAGTGAACACCAAATCTATTTCTACTGGTTCACAGTCTCCTATCCAAAATCCAGAAACCCCCAAATCTCTGGAAAGTAGAAAATTTTCCTTATGTTTACAATCCAAACTAGACTTGAATTGGGTAGGGCAATTTATAGTCCCAATTATCCTACTGAGTGAGATTACTTAGAAGTTTTGCTTAAAAAAAAAAAAAAAGGTTGATGTCTGTCTTAGCTGCCACCCTACCTTCTGTTTCAACAATGAATAGAAACATATGTACCCAAAGACCCTCCTCCCATTGGGAAAAGTCTGAATTTTGAAGTATCTGTGATCTTCAGGGTTCTGGATAAAGGACCATGGTCCTATATACATGATTGCCAGCTATAAATCTCGTGGTACTTATCTTGCAGGTATCTCACACTGAACACGTACAAAACTTAGCCCATCAGCTCTTTTCTGAACTTATTTCCCCTCATATTCTCTTTTTTGATGAATGGTACCACCATGCACAAAATCACCCAAGTCTGAAGCCCAGACATCAGTCTAGACATTTACTTTCTCTGTCTCCCTGAATCTAACTGGTTGTTGAATCCTGTCATTTCTAAAACTCATTTCCTCCTCTTCTTTTTCAATAATTTTTGCTTGAATTGCTGTTTATAATTTCACCGAATATTCCTTATTTTTCCATATTTTTTATTGGGGCACGACAACTATACATAGTGGTGGGATTCATTGCCACATATTCATACATAGACATGATATAACAATATAATTTGGCCAATATTATTCCCCAGTATTTCCCCTTTCCCTCCCTTCTTTCCTCCCCGTGGTTATTTTCTTCTTCTTTATTGATTTCCCTTGGATTTTCCTGAGATTCCTTCCCACTTCCTGCTTTTCTTTTCCTTTTTCCTCTCTACCTGACACATAGGAGAGAAAACATAATGACTCTTGACTTTCTGAGTTTGACTTATTTCACTTAACATAGTGTTCCCAAGTTCCATCCATTTTCCTGCAAATGAAATAATTTCATTCTTCTTTATGATTAAAACTCCACTGTATACATATGCCATATTTCCTTTATCCATTTACCCACTGATGAACATCTAGGTTGGTTCCATAGTTTGGCTATTGTGAATTGTGCAGCTATAAGCATGGGTAAGCATGTATTACTATAGAATGATGTCTTTAATTCTTTAGGATAAATACTGAGGAGTGGCATAGCCTGATCTTATGGTTGTTCCATTTTTTGTCTTTTGAGGAACCTCCATACTGATTTCTATAGTAGTTGTACTAATTTTACAATTCCAACAAGAATGTAAAAGTATTCCTTTTCTCCATATCCTCTCTGGATCATCTTCTTTATTTTTGATCTCCCACTTTTTCCCCTAAAAACAAGATGGATCAGGCCATTGTCTTGTATAAAATTCTTCAATTCTTGAATTTTGTACATCCTGTTCTGACTGTATCCCTCTCACTCAATGCCTTGATGATCAAATTCAGACCCACTACCTTCAGTCTTCAATGCAAAGGTTGTCATTTTCCAGCCTACCATAACCTCAAAGAGGACTTGAAAATACCTTTCTGTGCTCTTAAACCACAGGTGCTTGCTCCTTTCAGCCTTCATACCTCCTCCTTAACTACACCTGTCTGTCTCACTGGGCTGGGAGCTTCCTGCAAACAGATATCATGTCTCATGTCCCATTCCTTTTGTAAATCACATCATGATGGGTAAAAGACCATCATGGTTAAAAGATGTGGTTACTGTTGTGTCTACATGAGGCATGCTGAATAGGGCAAAAGAGATATGACAGAGAGAACAAAAACCAAAAGAAGAGAAGGAAGAAAATCTAACTGTACCTTAGTTCTTGATGTTTTTTTTTTTGAACTTGCCAACTAGGCAAAGGAAAGGAAGTTTCCTGTCAGGAAAGGACTGCTTGACATTGAAGGGGATATCATGTAGGCCACACCAGTGAATTATCTGCACTGATTGACACTTATAATGACTTATAAGTGTCACTCTGAACACCCCCCACTCCTGGTATTCAGCAGCCTGGGGCTCCTGAGCATCTACTCTGCAATACTCTGCAACAGCAATTCCCACATTGAAAGTGGAACCCTGACATCTGGGACCTATGGGATCACAGTCTGCTGGCAAAGCTGGCTCTTACTGCCACAGACCAAATTGTAGCTTCTGAAAATGTTTCTAACATAAGTGTAGAGAAAATTTCTTCAATGGTATTAGGATGACCATTCAGTCCTGTTTGCTTAGAAGGGTCCTGCGTCGTCCTAGGGTACTTATCAATAGTGTCCCTTTCTGTCCCAAAGTGTCCCAGTTTGGTAAATTATTTGGACACTGTGATGAACATAAGTCGCCTCATGACAGCAGAAATGTAATCTCTGGGTTCCCAGATCTTCATCGCCCTTTGGACTTTAATCTTTCCAAATTGCTTCATCAAAATGGAGAAGGCTTATTCTTTACAGCTCAGGTTTTCCTCCTGCACCCCACCTCTTCCCTACAGATCATGCCAGACCATGAGCAGTCCAGTGGAACACACTGAAAGAAAAGATGCCTCTAAAATACATCTGTAAAATATTATCTCTTTGGACTTCAGTTTCTGCTCCATCCCCGGGAGAAGGATGTGGTTGAGAGGTGGAAGGGAGAAACATAAAATACACTGTTTGTGTTTCAGAGCCCGCTGGCTCGCCCTGCCGCCATAAGTGACCCTGTACTAATGCCTTTCTCTCGGGGGCACAAGAGCTGACGACATCGGTGGTGGCAGGACCCGCCTGCTGGAGATGCTCAGAAACCACCTGCCAGGCTAAGGGCACGCGTTCCGCCCCGCGCGCGGTCAACCGCCTGCGCTGCTGTGCAGCACGCGGCTCGGCCGCGGGGGTGGGGAAGCTGCGGTCCTGGGTGGCTTTGCCCAGGAAGATTCCTCTCCATGGATTTACCAGATTCAGCCATCACCAGACTGTCAGCTCCGGCCCCGGTAGCCGCCGCCTCTGCCTCTGCCTCTGCCATCACTTACCTCCCCACGGAGCTTACCTGGAGGACCGTGTCTAATTTAGTGATTTTACAGCCGTGATTTGCCTTATCTGTAACTAAACTGATTATTTCTCCCATTCTGTGACACTTGGGAAGAAAATGCTACCCGATCAGGGGGCTCAGAGTCTTTACTAGGGAGAACATAAAGCTTAAGGGAATTTGGGTTGAGAACACAAAGCGTGAGATGGGGGTAACTGGTCAAGAGAAAAACTTGAGTAGAAGAAATGACTCCTCACCACGCACTGCCCCCGGCGTGGGGGGCGGGGGGAGAACTAGGACCAGCAACAAGGCATCTTCAGTAGATGCCCAGGAACCTGCCATTCCCTGACAAGGGTCTGACACCGAAAAACGTTGGTGATACCGGGCTAAGCCACTTGCAAGCAAAGTCACACGTGGGGGCACCTGGCTAGTAAAACAAAAGGAAACCCATAAACGATCCCACAGGAGCCTTAAAGCACCCCTGTAAAATGTGCTTTTATACAAGAAAGTGATGAAGAAAGCATTCAGAACATTTCTCCATTACATAATGAACAACAAAAGGACCCGGTGACTGTGCATTTCATTTGGGAATCTTATTTTTGCATGAAATAGCAAGACCCTAAAAAATACAAAAAATATGAAAAGTTCATCAGAATCTAATTATATGATAAAAAGGAAACCTAAATACAGAGAGCTGCCTCTCCACAATGGGTCAAAGAAGAACTAAAGATTGTTTTAACTTTCTAGACTTTGATTGAGACTTCCCAAATGATGACTTATCTACAACGATGAAGAGAACAAAGTACAAAATGAGCTCAAAGCCAAAATCTTAAATCCTGAGCATGATGCAATTGCTATTTGTAGAGATGAGTGGGTTTATTTTACTATGTGTTGGTGACCAAGAAAAGAGAGATTGGGCTGGTGAGATGACATATTTATGGAAACTGTAGAAGTCTATGGAAATTGATGAAGCACAAAATCCTTGTTTGAAAAAAAGTATGTGCCACCATTCAGAAGTTGCTTCAATTTTTTAATAATTGAAATTTACGTGCACCAGCCAACTTGGACCCTTTGTTCTTCTTGAACTAAACTGTTTCTTGTAGCCTCGTGTTTACTGAAGCCTAAAATTAGAACTGACAGCAATTCACTGGGACAAAGTGGGCTTCCTCCCCTGCCTGTCCGCCTGTAGCCCACATCCCATTCATGCCCTAGAAATCCACTCATCTCTCGGTGGTCATCTGCCAAGAGAAGAAAAATAGGGCAGAGATGAGAACGTGTCATGCAGGCAGGGGAGAGGAGAGTGAACCTGCTGGCTCTCCCCTGGTGCCTCCCAGCAGAACCTCACCTCTGCACCGCTGGTCCTCGCTCTTGTCTTCCTCTGACACATCTGGCGCCTCCAACAAGATCTGGTCCAGCACTTGCTTGCACTCTTGCAGTAGTGCAGCTACAGCTTTTTGATTATTCATGATGATTACCCTTCCTGGACGATGAATCGAGTGTCCCTGGGTCTATGGTGATCAATTACCTAGGAGAAGACATCGATTCTCAATAAAGGAGACCCTTGAAGGCTGAGGTACCTGGTGAACAAAAGAGGGAGAAAGATGATTAACTGAAGTATCATCAATTATCTGTAAGACTCAAGCAGGGAGGGATAATAGGGCAAACGCATGAAAATACATGACAGCCCCTGAGGACGTTATTAGGGAAGTGTGTGAAATGACTGCGGGGTCTGGTCTAGATTGGCAGCACCTCAGAAGCATCGAGTGCAGAAGGGAGAGGGTCCCCATGCAGACCCCGGTTACCCACAGTGATGTCGGTGGAATCACATGGGGCCAAATGAAATGAATGTCTGCCATGATTTATGTATCTTCTGCATTCTTCATGTATGTCAGTGCCTCTGGATCCCAATGGCACTACACTTTCTACCTTTCTGGAAATCTACAGGAAGCACCTGGCTGACAGTTCTAATGTTCACCCATAAGCATGTAGTAATATGAAGTTTACCACTTATAACCCCCTACTGACTTCCTGACTGTGCAGACTTCTTCATGCTATTTAGCATTATATAATTTGGACCAAGATAGGCAATGACAGATGTCGAATTTAAAGCTCTTCACTGCCAGGCACACTGCCAAGTAAAATAAAGAAGTGATATCCCAGAAAACCCAATTTCCTAGTACTATCCTATGGGTAAATCGATCGTATAGATGGAAGAATCTACTTATGTTGCCATGTAACTTATAAACATTGGAGAGATTTGTCATGTAAATATGAGTGTGATGTAATGAACTATTGCAGTCATAGCAATTTTGAGACCAAAATAACTCACTGAAAGTACAAAAATTCTCGATCAAAAAATAGAAAAAAGTTCTTTGATTAATAAATCTCTTTTTCATCTTCATTAATTAAAGTAGTACCTTGTAAACAGAACAAAGGAAATTATCCTCTCTCTGACTTTCCCAGAATGGATAGGGGAGCTTCTGTCTGCTTTAGACACTCTTCTAGTGCACATAGAATTGAATTATCAAAGTATGAGAATCTGAAAAAGAAGACAGTAACAGATTCCTGGATGGTTTCAGTCCCTCTGTTTCTGAGCTAACCCTTGTAACTGATGTAATCACTGAAAATATACAAGCAGTGAATTATTGTGTAAGGTTAAAAAGTACACTGTTACCCAATGGCCTTGGTTTTAAAGAATTTATATACACTTTACTGCCAAAATAAAGCTTGAGGATATCACAGGCTTGCTTTGTTAAAAATCATCATGTATTTGTTGTTGAACACAAGCAGAGTTCTTGAATTTAAAGTGCTTGTTACCTTAAAGAGCTTTCACACAAGGAACTAGTTACTGGAAGGATTTAAGCATAAGTATAAATTTAATCTCTTTTCTGTTTAGGGTATTTCGAAAAGCATTCTTGCACAAATTGAGTTGTTGGACTGAATGGTTTCCAGTGACCCTTTTAACTAGAATGTATATAAGTCACAAAGTTTTGTGCTGCAATCTGGCCATTAGTCTGCCTAGTTATAAGACGAACGAAATAGAAAGGGTAGATGGAATTTTATTATTGTACTGCTATTGCAAAGAACAGGAGAACATGTCCATCCCTTCTGAGTACTACAGTTACCAAGAAAAGAGCTTATTAGTGGACTCAGTGGGCAAGCAGCCATGTAACAATAATGTCCCATTCTCACTGATCCTTGGAAGAGGGAGACTGGTTAAATGAGAGGACAGTCCAGAGACTGAGAAATGCATCTGGTGTTTGAGAAAGTTATGAACAAACTTTCTTGGCATGTGCTGTGGGTGAGTTGTACACTCATTTTTCTTCAAGCCTTAAAATAAGAAGAAGACTCTTCTTTCCTAGTATCTCTTGTTTAGGAATTAATATACAAAGAGAGGTGAAATAAAGGAATATGAAGAGCTGGTTTGTGTACCAAAAAAATCAGACTGCATTCTAATATAATTTCAATAGCACATCATCCCTTTGTTCAAAGGCTCTCAGTAAAGTTTTACTGGTACTGTATCATCCTCTTAGGGTAGAAAGCAGTCTTTAGTTGGACCCATAGAAGCAGTAGATAGGCAAGTGTGTACTGAGAGTTGATGGGTGGTGGGGTTGGGGACATGTTGTTCAAAGCATACAAATTTTCATTAGGAGAAATAAGTTTAAGAGATCAATATTATACAGCATGGTAACTACAGTTAATGATAATATATTGTGTAGTTGAAAACTAGTAAGATATTTTAAGTGTTTTCACCACAAAATTAAGTGTGTGAGGTAAATTCATATTATAGATTGTTTTAGCCATCCTACGATGTATGTGTATAAATACAATCAAAGCATAATGTTGTACACAGGAAACATATGGTTTCAATTTGTCAATTAAAAACAAAATTATAATTAATGGACAATTACATTTTAATTGTTGTGTTTATGTAAATGGTTTAAGCAGGGACAGTATATAGTAAAGAGGACATAGAAAAAGGATACCAATGCAAACAATAGTGCTCAATAGTTTGTTGACTAATTCTTCCGCTTCATACTCTGTCATTGAATTGTGAGGCCCATGAGAGTCAATTTTGAGATTTACCTTTCTCATATATTTTTTTCCAAGGAGGCATGGTTTAAACAATTTTTAAGATGCTTCTTGTTCTTAAATTATATACTCAGTCACAATGCAGACAGATGAACTTATTTATTGCTGAAGAATTTCTGCTATTTATTGAAAATCCCTAGCTTTTTTTTTTTTGAAGGGCTTTATTCCATTTCATGTATTTATTTATTTGTTGTGCAAGGGCTTGAATCCAGGGTCTTACATGTGCTAGGCAAGTGCTCTACCACTGAGCTATGTCCCCAACCCTATCTGTCCTAGTTCTTTTGAGAAATCTTTTTTTTTTTTTAAAGAGAGAGAGAGAGAGAGATTTTTTTTTGATATTTATTTTTTAGTTTTTGTCAGACATAACATCTTTGTTTGTATGTGGTGTTGAGGATCGAACCTGGGCCGCACACATGCCAGGCGAGTGCGCTACCGCTTGAGCCACATCCCCAGCCCGAGAAATCTTAAATACAATATGTTTATGTATATTTTTCTTTGTGGTTTAGAAATAATGGTTTGAATTTTAGGGGGCTGATTATTAAATAAATATACTCTTTTGCTCCTGTTTCCTCACTTGAAACCCCCAGTCCTGAGGCAAAGCATCATAAATCTCTCCTTTTTGTCCAAGTGCTGTGAAAGATAAGATATGTGGTTCCATAGGGGCAAACAACAGGACTTGACCTAATTATTTGAATAAAGCTAGGGCAGGTCAGGGGAGGCTTCCCTGAGGACGTAATGCCTGAGTTACTCTCTGAAAGAGGAATAGGGCTTAATGAAGTTGAAAACAGTGGGGAAGGACCCTTCTGGAGAAGGAAAATCAGAGGGAATAGAAAAGGGATGTGTTGGGTAGCCTAGAGTTAAAAGGTGGGGCTGGAGAGGTAAGGAAGGCCCATGCAGGGCTGTGTGCACCAGGTAAGGAATTTTGTCTTGACCCTAAAAGTGATAATGTTAATTTCTGATGGCCATAAGACCCATGACCAGAAATTTGCATTTGGAAAAGATCGCTGTGTCTTGGCTGCAGTGCATATTGGCAGATGGGCGAATGGGAGAAGGTCACTGCAGGCAGATAAGACTGGTACTTATTGCAATAATCCAGGTGAGAGCTGTCAGGCTTTGGACCAGAATGATAGTATTAGAAATGTAGAAAATTGGACATATCTGAGAACTGTTTAGGGAGCAAGGGCAGTATTGATGCTGGATGCTGCGTGAGATGTTAAAAACGAGTCTCAGGTTTTCTGCCTCACTGGAGTTCAAAACCGAATGGATAATGTTACTTAATATTGAGAGAAGGAAACAGAGAAGAGACAGTCTAGTAAACGACAGAAATACATCTTCTATTTTATATTTCTAGGTAGAAGGAAGATAAATCATACTATCCACAGGAAGCAAACATATTTTGCCCAAGAATACATTTCTAAAAAAGAAGAGTTTACTAAGATAATGTTTAATATTTGTGACTCTCCAAAATGTACTGAAGATATTCTTTATACTTTTCAAATGTTACAGCATTTTCCCTTTCCCCTGCACAATTCAGGGGAGTTAATAGGAAGAAAATAGTGTAACATGAGAAACACTTTGGAATCTGACCATCTGTCCAGACTTGTATGGTTCATTGTTAGGCATAACAGGCTGGAGCCCAGGACACTTTCCTCCAGGCAATGGTCCTGCTGGAAATTTTGATCAACTTCATTTATAAAAGAATCATTTTCAATTTCAACACAAGACAATTTTTGCTCCTCTGAACTGTGGCATTTTTGTGAGCTGTTCATTGTTCTAAAAATCAAAGAGAAGTTTCCCAGTAATTTTTTGTAACCTATGGATTATTTTTTTATATTTTAACACATGCTTGTGTGTGTGTTAAAATGCTTGTGTTTTTTATAAAAATCACACCAAAAGGGGCCAGAGAGAGCAATCAAACATTCAGAAAACTCTAGAAAAACATTAAATACCCAACAAAGTTAGAATCATACACCCTAAGGTACACATGCCGTGCATTGCTGAATAGTCATGTGTTCATACAGTCTGTGGTTGGCTTTGACATATGCATTCTTCAGTTCCATTGGTGATTTAGAGTTCAATTGAGTGGCTGAGTATAGGATAACTGACAAATGAGCCATCATGAAAAAGAAGCAAGTAGTCTGTAATTTCAGTGACTCAGGAGGCTGAGGCAGAAGGATCGCAAGTTAGAGATACAGCCTGGGCAACTCTTAATTTTAATCCCAAAATTGAAAATTAAAAGGAGGTGGGGATGTAAGTCAGTGGTAAAGTAGTCTAGGTTCAATTTGTAGTACAGAAGAAGAGGAGGAGAAGGAGGAGGAGGAGTTGGAGGAGGAGGAGGAGGAGGAGGAGGAGGGGGAAGTAGATTATTCAAAACCTTATTTCTTTGGGCATATATGTTTGAGTCTTTTTCACTAGACTTTTTCCTCCATTAGGGAGTAGATCAGGGAAAATAATGGACTCCAAAGGAGTTCCATGCTCCACTGACGGCCACCTCTATAAAACTTCATCATCCACTGAATCCCCAAACTAAAAGATGTGGGAAAAGCATAAAAAAGCATAAGATATGAACTATAGTGTCAAGGAGTTTGTAATTTGAGGGTATGTTCGCTTTTTATGACTATCAGAAAACATGTTTTGGTTAATTAACTTGTACAGAGAAAAGGTTTATTTGGACTCAGACTTTTTCAGGTTCCAGTTCATAATTGATATGCCCCTGTACTTTAGGCCTGTGTTGAGGCAGCCCACCAGGGCAGGGTACATGCAGAGCAAAAATGCTCACCTCATTACGAGGAAAGAGAGAGAGAAAGAGAGGAAAAAGCTGGGAGTCTCACAATCCCTGTCTAGGACACACCTCAAATGACCTAAAGACCTCCCACTAGACCTCACTTAAAGTTTCCAGTACCTCCCAATAACACCACCCTGGGGACCAAGCCTTTAACACCTGGGGGGATATAACTTCAGGGGATATTCAAGGTCCAAACTATAGCAGAGGGATAAGACACAAATGTGCTTAACTACATAAGGCATATTACACATGATTATATTCCAAAAGCTCAATTTAAATTATCTGTGTTAGAATTTAATTAATCGTTAGTTAAATTCTCCAGCAAATACACAGAACCTATGTAATTCATATATACATGAATAAGTATTCTAAAACTACTTTTTCATCTACATTTAAAATCATTTATTAAATTTTTTTCAGTGAGGCAATGAATTCAGGTCTCCAATTTACAACAGTAAGAATAAAATTTCTAGCCAGGCATGTACACCTGTAATCCCAGAGGCTTAGAAGGCTGAGGCAGGAGGATGGCAAGTTCAAAGCCAGCCTCAGCAAATGATGAGGCCCTAAGTAACTTAGCAAGACCCTGTCTCAAAATAGAAAATAAAAACCACTGGGGAAGTGGCTTAGTGGTTAAGTGCCCCTGGGCTCAATCCCTGGTACAAAAAAAAAAAAAAAAAAAAAAAGAATTTCTTTAATCAGGCATGAACAATGACAATCTAACCTTTTCTACCTTTCCCCCCCTCTCCTGGGCACTGTGTGCACAAAGTCTTACCATGATGCTTTTGCCCTGATTGAGGGTAGAAATGGGGAAATAAGGAGAAAGAGAAATCTGATTGGAGGGTAAGGCAAATGTGGGGCTCAGATGTTTTTCGAGTTACAGCCATTTATTAGCATTTTAAAACTGCATAAACAGGGAGGAGGGGAGGCAGGGAAAAGAAGAAGGAAACTACTCAGTTACCAAAGAAGAGACTTCTGTTTCTAGCAATACGAAGACTCTCTGACACACACAGAAAACAACTAAAATTATTTGAAAAACATCTTTAAATCTTTAGAATGTATCAATGAAATGGCAAGCAAAGAAGACAAATGAAAACTCAAACCTAAAAGTTTAACTGCAACACAGAAGGTAGCCTTTGCCTTGAGGTATCTGCCAAACTCCATGAACTTAAACTTTGGCTTTCACTGTTTTGGAGAATAGGAGAGTATGAAATAACACCAAAGGTATGTGTGTATATATACACACATATATATGTATATATGAAATATATGAAATAAATATGTATATATATATGAAATATATAATATGTATGAAAGTTGTGTCAAATTCATTCCACTCTCTTTCTTATTCCTCTCCACCTCCCTTCCCTTCATTCCCCTTTGTCTAATACACTGAACTTCTATTCTTCCCACTGCTCCTTGTTATGGGTTAGCTTCAGAGAGAACATTCTGCCATTGTTTTTTGGAGGACTGACTTATTATATGTATGTGTGTGTATATATATATATACACACACACATACACACACACACACACCATAGTGAATCTCGACATTGTATACATGCACAAGACTGGAATCCTAATTGGAATAAGACATATTCCATGCTTGTATAAATGTATCAAGATAGATTCTACTGTCATGTATAACTAAAAAGAACAAATTTTAAAAATTTAAAATTGTTTAGCAAACTAAACAATTATATTGAAAGTATGAGTAAAGAGCTACAAATTATAAATAAAGTATAGCAAATTGAGTAAGAACCAGAATTTCTAGAAAGGAAAAATGTAGTAACTGAAAAAATTAAATTCAATCAATGGATAGATTTGATCAATTTTAGCTCTCACTTAAGATAGACTTTTTGGACTGGGTGATATATTAGAACATATCACCCAGAATTCAAAAGAAAAAGACAGAGGTGTCACAAATACAGAAGGAAGCTTAAGAAACAGGAAATTATTTTTACAAAAGATGTAACATAGGACCGAGAGTCCCAGATGGGAATAATAGAGGAAGACATAAGAAATATTTGGATAAACAGTGACAAAGAGCTTCTACAACAGAATAATGAAATAATAAAAAATCCATGACCCTTAAGCAGGACAACAAATAAATAAAAATCCCTACCTACAAATACAGTGAAACTAGAAAAACCTAAGACATGAAGATCTTGAGAGCAGCTGGAGAAAAAGGATTAGCACCAAAGAAATGCAGTGAGTTTGTAGCTAATGACCTAAAAAGAGCAGTAGAAACCAAGCAAAACAAAACAAAACCCACAAACAAACAAAACAACAACTACAAAATCAGTGGAAGAGTATCTTCAATAATACTGGGGGGAAATACCCTGTAACATAAAGATATTTTGAAAGAAATATCAACTGATCCTTATTAAATAAATCTCTAAAATGTGTACTTCAGATAGATAGAAGGAAAATTATCACAGACAAAGGGCTTGGAATTCAAGGAAAAATAAAAAGCAATAGAAACAGCAGATTGGTTAAATATAAACAAATGTAGAGTGTATAAAGCTATGAGAGCAATATATTGAAGAGATGTCTGTAATCTTATGTTGATTGCAGCATTCACAACAACCAAGATATGCAATTAACTTAAGTATCCGTTGATGAATGGCTAAAGAAAATAATGTATAAAAATCAATCAATCAATCAATCAATAAAAAGGTATATACATATGTACACACATGTACAATAGGATCATATTTAGCTTTAAAAAAAAAAGAAGGAAATTCCATCATCAGTGACAATACATACGAAGCTTGAGGACATTACATTAAATGAAATTACATAGATGGAGAAAGACAAATAACACATGATTTATCTTATATGTGGAATCTAAACCATGTGGGACTCTAGAAGCAGTGAGAAGAATGGTGGTTACCAGGGGTTGGTAGTGGGGGAGTTTGAGCAGATGTTAGCTCAAGGTTACAAAAAAAAAAAGGAGGGAGGAAAAAGCTCAAGCAATCTATAAAATATGGTGACTATAGTTCATAATATTATATTTTAAACTGGAAAATTGCTAAGAAAACTTGTGTTCTGACCACAAAAAATAGGTATGTAAACTAATGTGTGTGTTAATTATCTTGATTTAGCCAATGTATACCTATTTCAAAACACCATGTTGTACCTCAGGCCCATAGCAGTGCAGTTGGCTGACCATGGACTGAGACTTCTGAAACTGTGAGCTCCAAATAAATTTTTCCTCCCCTAAGTTGTTCTTGTCAGGTATATTTGGTCACAGCAATTAAAAGCTGCCTAACATACTGTGGATGAATTTTCTGCTCATTTTCAACATACTGGCATAACATATTCTTGTATTCTTGTGAGTACAAGAATAAGGAAAAAAAACCTCTAGAAGCAAGTCATAACATGAATGTTGACAACACTATCAACCTGTTAGAGTGTTCCAGTACACATCATCTCATTTATCCTCATCCCAGAAAAATTATGTTTGGAAACCAGAGCCAGTGTGACTCTCTTCGTGGCAAATTAATGCCTCAAGAACAAATAGCAGTAGTTGTAGAAGACAGAGTTCATGACCAGTTCTCAAAAAAAAAAAAAAAAATCTGATTAGCTTCATTGATGGTGGCAGGATTGATTTTTCTGCTCCCTGGATGAGTTCTCCATATGTACATGTTGTGTGGCTGGACTACCAGCAAGACTGGAAGGAGTGGTGTTTATGTGAGCTGTATGCCAGATTGGATTTGTGCTCCTAAGAGTATGTTGCAAGTTGAGTCCAAGCCCACGAAAATTATTTCTGAATAAATACAATTTGAAAAAATTATTTTATGTCTAGTTTTACATGTAATATTGTTATTTTGTGAGTTTCAAATTACACTTGAATGCATATCTATGAATGCAATATGAGATGCATGCATGATTTCATCTTTGAATGCATTTGAATATAATATAACTGGAAGTATAATTTGCATTCTCAAATTTTATAATAACAAATAACCAAATATTTAAAAATAAATTTCAAATAAATCTTTGGGGGTTGGCAACTACAAAAATACCATGTTGAGCACTGAAAATATATAGAGTTTTTGTTTGCAATTTTAAAAATAAGTAATAAATTGAAAAACATAAAATGTACATACAACCACAAAATGCAAATAAGTCATGAAGAGAATGACTGAAGTTAAATTGTTCTAAAAGATCTTTAAATTAATCAGGTGAAGGGGAGAGATAAGATTTCTAACAAAATTGTTTAAAACTGAGATAAAGCATGTAACTTTGAAACTATTAAAAGAAAAAAGAAAAAGAAACAAAATATTCTAAAACAAAGCAATATAAAAAAAGAAAAAATAATAAAGAAGAATCAGAATATAAAGAGCAAAATAAGATGGTAGGAATAGTTTTAAATCCAATAAATGCAAATGAACTAAATTCTATAGTTAAAAGATATAAAAAGAGCTACATAGATTTTGCTAGCATATAAGAATATGGAAAGGATACCAAAAGAATACAAAAAATACACAAGAGACATATAAGAATAAGAAAAATTACAGTAAAAGAAAGTGAAGTAGCTATATCACTATCAGACAAAATAGGCTTTAAGGGAAAAAGTTTTACCAGAGATAAAAAGATCATGATGATACATGGTTCAATTTGCCAGGAAGACATAGCAATTCTAACCCAGTATTCATCTAGTAGTATAACCGCAGTTTATCGGAGGTGAAAATTGAAAAGCCACAGGCTGGGTATGTTAGCTCAGTTAGAGTGCTTGTCTAGCATCTACAAAGCCATGATCCCCAGCACTGCAAAACAGCAAAAACAAAATAAAATAAAGCCACAAGCCAGGTATGGTGGTGCATAGCTATAGTCCCAGCTACTGGGGAGGCCGAGGAGAGAGGATCACTTGAGCCCAGGAGTTCAAGGCAGCCTGGACAACATAGTGAGAACCTCACCTCAAAAACAAAAGATTATAAAGAAAGACACACAAATATATAATCATAGTGGGAATGCAATACACCTCTCATACAAACTAAAATACAAAGCAGACCAAAAAACAAACAAAAACAGTTCAGTAATGAAATAATTGATTTGGTCATCACAAGTAGTAAATTTGATCTAATATGTATTTATAGAATAATATCCCCAACAATTAAACATGATTTTCAAGCAAACCTGGGACATTTACAAGAGTAAAAAAATCTCACCAAATGTCAAAGGATTAGTATTGTACAGATGGCACTGTATAACCAAAAAGCAATTAAGTTGATAATAACAAAAAATGCCTGGAAAAAAAACCCCTCCATATGCATGGAAATAATATACTTCTAAATAACTTGTGGGTCAAGGAAGTAATCATTAGGGAAATTAGAACATATGATATCAGAATTATATCATCAAGGTGGAATATGATGGACATCATTATCCAAAGTACATGTATGAACTGGGGTGAACATACGTTATATACAACCAGAGATATAAAAAATTGTGCTCTATATGTGTGATATGAATTGTAATGCATTCTGTTGTCACTTATTAAAAAACAATAAAAAAATACTACCATCAAATGTGTAGAGTTCAGTTAAAGTGGAATGTAGGAAATTTATAGCATGCATACTTACAGTATAAATCAGGAATGATGGAAAGTTGAGTTAAGTTCAGATGACAAAAGTAAGAAAATGAATAGAAGAATAAAATAAAACCAAGTAGAAGAAAATAAATAGAACAGAAATGAATGAAATAAAAAGCCCAACATTTAATAAGATGATCAACAAAATAAGATAATGACTCTTTCAAAACAGCAAGGAACTCAGAAAACTACTGGCAAACTTGATCTAGGGATAGAGGACACAAATAGGAGTGAAAATTTGTGGAGAAGACATTACAGAGAGATATTTTGCAGAGCTAATAAAATATTGGAAACATTTGGTACTGAAAAGGTCAATAAAATGAGCAAATCCTATAAAATATAAGAAAAGTTGGGGCTGGGGTTGTGGCTCAGTGGTAGAGCACTTGCCTCACATGTGTGAGGCACTGGGTTCGATCCTCAGCACCACATATAAACAAATAAATAAATAAAGGTCTATCAAAAACTAATAAAACACTTTTTTTAAAAAAAGAAAAGAAATCAAGAAGAAATAAGAAACTCATCTGGTTCTATAATCTTAAAGAAATTTAATCAGTAGTTAAAAAAATTTTCCTACAAAAAATACACTGGGAACATGTTGCTTGAGCAATAAATTTTTGTCAATTGTTCATTAAACCAAAAATCCCATTTTAGGCAAAATAGTAAGCAGTAAATGGCTAAGAAGGTTATTTAATAAAAATAAACTATTTCAAAGGCATAAAATACATAAAGTATAATAAAACCCAGGGCCTAATTCATGTTAAACAAGTGCTCTATCACTGAACTACCTGAAAGACATTTAAGATAATCCCAACCCTGAACAACACTTAAGATAATCTAATTATCTAAGGAGATATTCAATGTTTGTGGCCAAAACCACAATATTATTATGATATCAAATTTTCCCAAATTAATCTGGAACTTAATACAACTCTAATCAAAATCTCAACTGGGCTATACGTGTGTGTGTGTGTGTGTGTGTGTGTTTGTGTATGTGTGTTTCATGTGTAACCTAGCAAGCTGGTTCCGAAATTCATAGGGAGGCCAGGCACAGCTGGAGCATGCCTGTAATCCCAGTGGCTTAGAAGGCTGAGGCAGGAAGATTGTGAGTTCAAAGCCAGCCTCAACAATTTAACAAGGCACTAAGCTACTCAGTGAGACCATGTCTCTAAATAAAATACAAAACAAGGGGATTTGATTCAGTGGTTAATTGTCCCTGGGTTCAATCCCCATTACCCCCTGCACTGCCTCCCCCCCACCAAAAAAAAAAGGAGAAAAAGAAAAGAAAAAGAAAATTTATATGGAAAAATAAAGTTCAAAAGTAGCACAGGCACATCATATAAAAAATAACAGAAGGAAAGGAGATTTGTTATGCTTTGGATAAAAAATGTCCTCCAAAGGCTCATGTGTTGAAGGCTTGGTCCCCAGTGTAGCAATGTTCAGAGGTGGGACTTTGGGGAAGTGATTGGATCATGAGGGCATTACATCATGAGAGGATTAATCTGTTGATAGCTGAGTGGAATGCTGGGAGATGGTGGGGCATGGTTAGAGGAAGTAGGTAACTGGGTGCATTCCCTTGGGACTCTTCCTGTTTCTCTTTCTTTCTGCTTCTTGGCTGTCATGAAGTAAGCAGCTTTCCTCCGCCATGCCTTTCTGTCATGATATTGTGCCTTTCCTCAGGTCAAAAGCAAGAAGTCTGTCAAGACTGTGGAATGAAGCCTCCGAAACCATAAGACAAAATAAATCTTTCTTCCTTTAAGTTGTATTAAGTATTTGGTCACTGTGATGAGAAGCTGACTAACCACAAGAGTGTTATACTATATGTCAAATATTAATGCAAAGTTATATTAAATTATACAAAAGTCATTGGCACCAACACAATCAACCTTACGGATAAGATTGTGAATCTTAAGAGAGACCCGCATTATGGAAACTTGATTTTTTTTTAATAGAACTTGATATATGGCATTGAACTAATTGGTTAGTTTTAAGAAATCAGTTCTCATAGCTTAAAGTTAAAAGATAAAACAATACAACATCTCAAAGAGATCACTAAAAAATAATATTCTTATCTTTTCTGTTTAGGGAAGAATTTTTTTAAATTAGCAAAAAAAAAGTGAATTGTAAGGGAAACAACTGATATACTTAATTAATTAAAAGACTGACTTCTGATTTGTAAGGCAATACCATAAAGCATGTGAAAAGACAAATTACAAACTGGAAGAAAGTATTTTTAACTTTGGAAACTGACCAACAATTTCTGTCCGAATATATGAGGAATTCGTATAAATCAACGAGAAAAGGATCAACTACACAGTAGGAAAAAAATGTACAAAAGACTTGAACAGCTATTTAACACAAGAGGAAACAGGATGGCTAATAACATAAGAAAAGTATCTAATTTCATTCATAATCAGGAAATAAAAGTTCCTACCATAGTAAAAAACTACTTTCAACTTCTTGGTTGTATAAACATTTTAATTGCATAGTAACAACTGTCAAAGAATAGTGAGTGTTGCTTACTCCCATTCACTACTGAAATCCACAGTGTGGCATTATTTAGGACAATCAAATATATATACTATGATCCAGTGTCCACTCTCAGGTATATAATCCAGTTTAGAGAAACTCTCAGATCTTTGCTGAGGGGATATATATAAAATAATGTTCATATGAACACAGTTTATAATTGCAAGCAAACTAAAGGAAGGAATCCACATATCTATAGGCAGCAGAGTGGATTAGAAAATTCATACACTAGAATAGAATAAGCAAGTGAATGAATGAATTACAATTACACATAACAACATGGGTGAACCTTAGAAATGATAAGAAGCAAGTCACAGATGAATAATACATGCATAAAATTCACAAACTGATAGTTTAAAAAATGCATTGTGATAGTGCCGCAGTCCGGCTGCAGCAAAATAACCGGGGGGTGACGAGCAACTTGTGTAGATTGATACAGCAGGAGTGGGAGCCATTTATTGTAGGACAGGAGGGGTATATATACATTACACACAGCTTATCTTAATTAGCATAAACTAGATACAGCAGTCAACCAATAAGGAATCTCCACACTTAATGGCTCGCTGGCGTTACTTCACAAACCACTCCCTCTGGCAAAATGCCAGGCGCCATCTTGACTTGTTTACAGACCCTAACATGATAGGGTCCAAATATATATGGTATAGTAACAAAGGAAAGGATTCATTGTGTACTTGCATAGCATTATCATACTGTACTCATATATCTGTATGAAATAAAAATTTTGCTGGGTGTGATAGTGCACACCTGTAATCCCAGCAGCTTGGATGGCTGAGGCAGGAGGATTGTGAGTTCAAGGTCAGCCTCAGCAAAAGCGAGGTGCTAGACAACTCAGTGAGACCCTGTCTCTAAATAAATATAAAATAGGGCTGGGGATGTGAGTCAGTGGTTGAGTACCCCTGAGTTCAATTCCCAGTACCAAAATAATAGTAATAATAAAAACAGTAATAAATTTTTAAGAGAGAAAAGTAAGGGAAAGATAAACTATAAATCCAAAACCATGGATTTTTTTTAAAGGAGAAGGAAGAAGATGGGAAGAAGATGCACATCAGCTTCATTCTTTTACTTAAATTGATTGTTCTATGGGTAGTCATTATGTTCCACGTATATTACATCTAGCATATTTTTATATTTATTTGATACTTAATTTAAACATCAAAAGGAATAAAATAGGGATTCAAGTAGGAGTATTAGAGAGATATTAATTACTGCCCTTAGGGTTGGAACCAGTGACTCCATTAAAAGATGGTAAGAGATATAGCCTTTCAGAGCAGGGAGGGACACTTCCTTTAAAATTCTAGAGTGGGTAGAGTTTACTAGCTGGAGGGAAAAGTGAGGAACAAATTTGAAATGGGGAACCACATGAACAGAGACCATACTCATCTCATGTTGGGGATTCATGAGTAAGCGTAGGCTACTGAAATCATTGATGAAATAGTTTGAACTGTTAGTTTGACAAACTCTAGGTTACTAGGAAATTTAATTTGTACTTTCATTCCATTTACACAGAAAATGAAGAAGTATGATTTGATCGTTTCAAAAACCCAGCAAATTATATTTTAGGAAATTCTATAAATAAAAGTAGAATTCATTGATGTCTCTTTCATATCAAGATGCCCAGCCCAGAGGGCCACCAGCTTATTACAAAGAGAAACTGGATTCCAAAGCTGTCCCTTCCCTCTGTCTTGCCTGCACCCCACCCTCTCTAGTTCCCTGCTCTGAATGTGTTTACCAAACTTGACTGTGCCAGAAAGTGCAATGAGAGTGCTCGGGTCACTAACGGGTTATCTGCTTGCCTCAGGAAGAAACAAGAGGGAAAAGAAAAGGCCACATTTGCTGGGGTGTTGCTGCTGTTCTCCGACTACAGTTACCCACTCCATCAGCCATGGTGACATCTGATGAATTATTAGGTTGGCCCCCATGGCTAGAAGAGCGACATCTCAGGTCAAGGTGAGCCAAGCCTGCCATCTGGTTCTGGCTCCAGGCTCCTGCACTGATGGTTTCAAAATGGTACTTCCAGGAGCATTTTCTTTGCATTTTGGCACCCCAAATGAGAAAAGAGCACTCACATATACTCACTCCACATGTCCCCAAATCTAAAGCTTCTATGAGGACAGGAAGGCATTCATAGAGGAAGAAAAAAGATTTTGCAAACTTTGAAGGGCCTTTAATTTGATGCATACTCTCTGAGAGGCAGATATTGTCCACCCAAACTCTAGGTGAAGAATTTGATAAGCCAGGGGTGTGGCTTAGTGGTGGAGAACTTGTCTAGCATGTGTGAGACCTGGGATTTGATCCCCAGCATCACAAGATAAAAAAGAAAAGAAATAAAGAAGGAAAGGGAGGGAAGAAAGAGAAAGCGGGGGAGGGGGGCCAGAGGAAGGGAAAATTGAGCTACGGAGGTGAAGAGGGGGTTGAGTGACTTCCCAAAGACATCAAGCAAAGGAAGTCAGGGTAAGAGTTAAGGGTTCTGAATTATCGTCAAGACACATGGCCATTTTGCTTCCTATTACATAGCATCAGAGTTCTGGAGAAAATACAGCAAGAGTAATTTTGTTGGAAGAGAAATAGTTCATCTTCCGAGAAAGAAATGGAATAGCCTTGACTCTTTAGTCTTTGCTGCAATGGGTGAGGCAAAGGGAATGTTCTCTACCAACAAAATCAGAATGGCAAAATGTTGCATGCCTCCAGGAATGGAATAGGAGGAAACCTGGTTATGGTGTGGTACACACATGGAAATGGCATGAAGCACACTCTGATATAAAATTACCAGGGCTGTGAAACACCACATTTTGTTGTTGTTGTTGGTACTGTGTACTGAACCCAGGGGTGCTTTACCTTTGAGCTATATCCCAGCCATTTTTATTTTTTATTTTGAGACAGGATCTCTCTCACTTGATGAGGGTCTCGTTAAGTTGACTAGGCTGGCCTTGCACTTGCAATCCTTCTGCCTTAGCCTCCTCAGTCACTGGGATTACAGGCTGTGCCTCTGCACCTGGCTGGCACTGTATAATTTTGGCAAAGCCAGCAAATGTGAGGATTAAGGTTAGTTTTGCAACAAAGGGTTTCCAAGTCAATAATTATAATTTCCACAGTCTGGATAGTTAATTTATGTTGTACAGAACCATGCAGATTTTGAAGTTAGAGATAGCCCATAAAGGAGCAGAAAAGGAGAAAAGGGGTAAGGAAGCTCTGAAATTATAGAAACAGAAAAATAAAGATGTAGAAATGAAAAATTGTGCTTTCACTGTCTTCATCATCAATAGATAGCTGAGTTAAGCAACTGCTCCTTCCAGTGAGGATTCTTAGGTTTAAAGTTCAGCTCTGCTACTTGCTAATTGGTAGCTTTAGGCAAATTATGTTTCAGTCTCCTGAAAGGAGTCATAACAGATCAATCTCACAGAGTTTTATAAAAGTTGATTGAATTAATATATTTGTAAAACACCAAAAATTGCCTAGCATGTAATAAGAGCTTCCCAAATATTCATTATTGCCATCAATAAAATCTTCAAGAAATAATGTTTATTTTTAATTGGACCCAGTTTCTCCTTCCTTTACCCTACTTGGATTTGGGTTTCCTTGTTGGCTTCATTACCATTAATATTTTGGGGAAAGAAAATCAGTTGGCTATGCAAAATCTTCTTGCTTTTCCAGTGTAAATCCAGATAATGATAAAAATGATAAATAATTCTCCAATCCACATTCAATTAATGAATAGAAACTTTGTTAGAGAATTGAAATATTATGACCTATTAGATAAATAGAGAGATATGAAGGTTATTTGCTTAAATAAAAGAGCCCCAGCCCAGCCAGCTTGGTTTAATCAGCTGTCTGCCTGCAGGTACTCAGGCCCCTGTCTGAGGTGTCAGGAAATGAAGGCTGAGGTGGCTGAGAGGGAAGAAGGATGTCGGATGGATTATAGATTAGACAGAAACACCCCCAACCCCTCATCTTCTACTCTCTGACACACAAAGCTCTTTATTTATTTTATACTTAAAATGTCAAAGGTGCCCAGAAATGGGCCTCTGGACTAGGGACCAGCAGTCCACACTAACCTGGGCTGACATAACAAAATCCTCCATTTGCCTCTGTGATTCACACAGCGTGTGTACATCACCACAAACATGGATCTTGGCAGGAAGCCTCTTACTGGCTTGGGAACAAAAATGGACTTACATGTCTAGAGCTGCAGGTGACTAAGGTGGAGAATCATGTGCATCTCCATAACTCTTCAGGATGCATAGGTACAAGTACATTTCTGTGAGGCCAATGTCAACCCACTAAACTACTTTAACTTCGTGACAACCAAGTTCGGCCCAGTGACAGGGACTCTATTGGACAAGGAATTTGTAGCAGGATTTTACTACTCCTGTGTGATGTAAGAAGAACCCCCCAAAATAAAGTGTCTACAAAGAAAAGATAGCATACCTCTTATTATGACTCCTAAGCATTCCATGTTATACACAAAGGTAGAGTCTTTAACATAGCTCATCTTTTTTAAAAAATGCTTTTATTAGTGCATTATATTTATACATAATAGTGGGGTTCATTTTGAGATAATCATACATGAACTGAATTTATTTTGCTTCATTTCAATCCCCAGTGCTGCTTCTCCCCCCTCCCCATTTCCCTTCCTCTAGGCTACTAGTCTTTTTTCTATTTATGTATCATTTTTTAAAAATTGGCACTTTATAGGTATACACAAAGGTGGAATTCACTGTGATATACTCATGTATGTACATGGCATAATTTTATCAAATTAATTCTGCATTTCCTCCCTTTTCTCATCCCTCCCCCTCATATCTCCTTCTTCTCTTCCACTGATCTTCTATTTTCCTCAGATCTATATCTCCCTTTTTCCCTTTATTTTGCACTAGCTTCCATAAATGAGAGAAACATTTGAGTCTGGCTTATTTCACCAGTTTCATTCTTTTACTGGCAAATATTCTAATTTCATTCTCTTTATGGTTGAGTAAAACTTCATCATTCATATATATATATATATATATATATATATATATATATATATATATGATTTTTTTTAATCCATCATCTGTTGATGGACACTTGGGCTGGTTCCAAACCTGGCTCTTGTGAATTGCACTGCTATAAACACTGGGGCACCTATATCATCATAGTATGAAAACAGCTCATCTTAAGAGCTAAAGACTTGATTGGAAAACCAGGCCTAATCCTGCTGTCTCCATAACCTGCAGCTTTGTGTTTGATATGGAAAATGAGTACAGCTTTAGAATTGCAGGATTCTATACTTTCTCTAAGAGTTCTGTTCTCCTTTCTGTGATAAAGAGGATGGTGATCTGGGACTTGGTATTAATTCTACTCCTGGCAAATATTCCTTTATTAGCTAAAAGCAAAAGCTAGAATTAATCCTAAGTCTTAGAGCTCCATCTTCCTTGTCACAGAAAGGAGAAAATGAGAATTCTTCCACTTGAGGAGCTGCCAAAAAAAGTACGTGGTGTGGCTCAAAAACAATAAAGTCATCTCCAAATCAAAGATCCACACTCTGAGCATATTTGCTCTGTGACTGAGCACCATTTTCCTCAAGAACAGAAAAATATTTTAAGAATGGATAAATCAAAATGGGCAAATAATACACATTAGTTTTACCCAATCTATTATCTGCAAAATAATTACTTGTTCCCTATAATTTCCTTAATGCTTGACTTTAATAGCTAACTTAGAAGTTTAAAATATAAAGTAAGGTGTACTGTATTTGCAAATTTATTGATGGTAGTTAGCATTTATTAAGTATTCATGGCTTACTATATTTTTGAAGGTAATCAAAGAATCAAAATAAACATTTTCAACTCTCAAAGACTGTCATTTGGGAAGTAAATGTAAGGGTATAATTCAATTTGTGAAAAATTCTAGACAACAGTCTGACCCACAGGACGAGTTTACTGAGTTTACTTAAGTTAGACAAGTTGGAGAATTTATTCCGTCCTTCCTGCTATTATACTGTCTTTTTTTAAAGAATATTGCTAAGTAGATTCTGACAAAGAAGATAGAAGAATGGGTTTATTATTTTACTGGTATACAATTCCTTCGCGGAAGACAGCAAGGGAGATGGTCCCAATGAGGAGATAAAGTTCAATGATTTGAATGATTTGTCCAAGGTCAAACAGCAGCTCACTAGAATTATGTGTCAGGAGTTAGACACAGCTTTTAAATATCCACTCCACTGCAGTTTGATAAAACATCGCCTTGTGTTCTAATTTTTGTGAGGAAGAAACCAATAATCACACTGAAAAACAGAAAGTAGTACCTTGGTAGATGATTGATTCTATGACAGAAGTGTATATTTCAGTCGATTTAAAGAAATAACTTTTCTGCTTGAATCTCAAATTTTAAAGCACTGAAATAATAACTGCTGTATTTTTTGTGGGGTAAAGACATCCTAATTTTGGCCTAATTCAAGCTACAATATGATTCCAGGGGGACCAATGAAGGGGGATCAATGACTGATGGGGTCTAAGTGGTGATTGCGTTTATAGATTGGTTCTGACAGGAGGCAAATGTATCTACTCCCTGGAGCCCCCAGTGTAGTCAGCAAAGGACTGGGGTCATAATTTATGAGTAGAGTGGATTTTTCCCATTATAATAAACACTTTAATACCTTTAAGTGAAACATTCTTTTTATTAGCAGGAAGCTTAATGAGTAAGTACAGTATGGTCATTTCTTTCCACGTTGGTTTTGTTTGCCATTCTCTCCCATTCTCTATGCTGCTTCAAGTAGCAACCCATCTTGCCCCTAAATGATACTAGGAAAATGTGTACCCTTAAAAAATGCATTTCACATACCCAAATCTGCAATACCTCACGTGGGGAATGAATGGCTGGACTAAATGAGTGGTTGGCAGCAGGGTCCCCTGAGCAGTCTCATTTCCATCTGCTATGGACGGTGGCCTTCCACATATAATTTCAGTTGAAGCCAAGAAGTCATAAAATACTTATCCAAATGAGTCAATGAAGGCAGGGAAGGAGTATAATAATGATGTGACTTTTATTTTCCAGTAAGATAATAAATTCTCATTCTAAAAGACACTACCATCTATTATAAAATATACCAACTACATACAATCACTATGAAGTGGTTACAAAAGAGTTTTTGTAAAACTCGTGTGTCATGGAAGCAAAAATAACTAATTTATAAGAGCAGTAAATTCCTTTAAAAAAGATTCCTGTTTTGTGATGATATTAAGCCATAATAAATTATATTAAGAGTAAATGTTGATTCTTAAGGTGGGTAATAGTACTATGGCTATGTTTTAAAGGAGTTCATGTCTTTCAGGATTACTCTAAAATATTTATAGATGACATGACGTAAAGTCTGAGATTTGCTTTGAAATAATTTGGGGCAGAGAGAGATGGGAAGAAAGGGTAAAAAAATTAGACAAGATTGGCTATGAATCCTTAAATGTTGAAGCTAAATAGTATGTAAGGATCCTTATATTGCCTCTGTTTTTGTACATATAGTAATACAATTTAAAAATTTAGCTAAGCTGGACACTATATCTTTATTTTGTTTATTTATTTTTATGTGATGCTGAGGATCAAACCCAATTCCTCACATGTGTGAGGCAAGCACTCTGCCACTGAGCCACAACTCCAGTCCTAGTAATATAATTTTTTTAAAAACATATTTGGAGCACTGGAAATGAAAATGAATGGTTTTGGTGACCTCTGACAATAGGAAGAGACCATTCTGAAATTAAGTCTGCCCAGCCCCTGCTTTTGGTAACTGACAAAATCACAGCCTCCCTAACATGACTAGTACTCAGCAAAGCACAGCTACAGCTTCCTCCAGTTCTGCAAATAAGTCCATACTATGCACATTTGGAGTATCTGCTTCATGTGTCACCAACAAAACATTGTATTTAAAATCAGGGCCCCATTCTACCTACAGCCCCACCATATAACACTGCTAGGCTACTCTGCTGCATTGTTCTGTTTGTTAGTGTGTGCTTAGAAATCACAACTGAATTTTAATATTATCTTAAACAAAATACAAGCAAAATGTTAAGTGTGGTGCAAAAATAATCATACCATATACCTCAAAGCCATTAATTAGCACCAGTAAATGAGCTCAGTCCACAAAACCCCCAGAAGCACGCCCCCTATAAACACCATCTTGGGAAATTAGAGGCTGCAACTGTGAATGAACAGAGCAACCCAGGCCTGCTCTTACCAAAACATACACACTTCTATCATCCTACTTTTGACAGAACCAAAAAGTTAAAACAACTGAGAACAAAAATTCTGAATTGTGAGAAAGAGAATGTCTAACTTAGTCTCTTTAAAAAATTTTTTTTTTTTAATAGAAAAAAGTAGTCTGGTGGTTGGAATGCTTGGAGTATGTGAATTTAGTTAATTCTTTTTACTCTCAGTTTGCTATCACAGGTACCACCAAAAGATTAGATGAAGAGGGACAGTTGTCACTGGCTACATACTTAATTTTAGGTACTGTGTTAGGCACCTCTGATGCAGTATCTTAGGATGTAGTCTTTATCCCCACTCCAGAGATAAGTTGAGGGTAGTGGAGGTTAAGTAATTTGTCCAAGGTCACATACTTTAAAAAGGGTGAGTTCAGAGTCTCAAGAAGACTTGGACCTCAGGGGTGTTTTCAAAACCATTTGCCTTCCAGCCTACTGGTAAATATTTCAAAATCTATCAATGCATAGAAAAAGAGGATCAACAGAAGTCCTTTTAAATGTCCTCTTAGATGTCCAATAAAATAATTCTCTATATACACTCTCACTTTCCAGATCAATTTCTACCTAGCCTGGTCTTTAATAAAGTTAATCATATTCCATAGTTTCTTCTAACTATGCTAGAAAGAGACAGCTGACAAGTCAGAAGACTAATTCAACTGGTCAATCCTACTATTTTCACACTGAAAGATAATTGCTTTCAACAGCATTCCCCCTAGACTAGCAGTAATTCAGGCTGGAACACTCTCTCTGTCACACTCTAGCTTCTCCAAGTGCAGAGGAGTTCTGTCTCCTAACAGATAATTAAAGACATGGCAGTGCCACTTGCTAGGATTTCTCTCTTTCTCTTTCACCTCTTATAAAAGAAGAAACTTTAGTTTAAAGATTAGTTTTTTTTTTTTTTTTCTAAAGCTGGGTATACCAACTGGCATGGGCTGTATTAAAATCAGGAGAAAGCTCAATCAAAAAGCCTCTCTCGGAAGGCAGGCTTTCTTGTTAATATGCACCAACATGAAAGGCTTTCTTTTCATCCTATACAACTACAGTGTGTGTAAATTGCAGGGGGCTCATTGGCATAAATCTCGGCTGCGACCTCTGAGGTAAACTGGATTTACATTACTTTCTGACAAGAATTAAATGAAGGCCTTGTGGATATATGAACAGCCTTCTAGGCTGCAACAGATGGGCATGAATGTGTTCCCTAGGAAAACTATCAGTGACATCTGTGTCCTCCAAATTCTGGTGGTCTCAGCCAATTAACAGGGGGGGAAAGGTGGGGGTTGGGAGGCCACAGCACAGCCCCCAGCCAAAACCCAGGCAGAAGTGTTTGTGTTTGGAGATGGGATCAGGCTGGCCCGCAGCCGGGAGGTTACCACTTTATTGTCATCATTCAAATGGGGAATGTGGCTTACAAGCCATTTGTATACCACAGTGAGGATAATATGATTTTTCTCATTTGACCGGAGGAGATGGCCCTCTCTTGCAGCTGATATCATATTTCAGCTCAATCTCTTTGAGACGAGTGTTTACTTTTGTCTCCTCCGAGGCAGGCTGAGGGTGCTGCTGTCTGCCAGCTTCTGCGGTGCATTCACATGGCACAAAGCAGGTGACTTCTAAGACGAAACAGATCTTTCCCTAAAACAGTCTTCCTTAAAATCATCTCTTTCCTCTTCCAAAGTGGCATGTTTTGATTTCACAAGAAAATCAAAATCAAGATTTCTCAGTTAAAATAAACTCAAAGGAAATTATATCAGACATTTTAATGGAGTGATTGGTGGAGGGTTTCTTTAAAAGACGCAGCACTGTGAATCACGAAACCTATGGTCCACACTTGGCAGATTTCAGGGCATCAGTTCCCCTGTGTTTAACATGCAGGGAGAATGAAAGCTAGAGAAACCGAGGCAGAGGATCGGATTCCTCTTTGCCATCTCTTCCTTTTCTGTACTCTCTCAGTCCATTTGCCTGGACCAGGAATGGGAAACTGGAGGGCTAGGAGGGTAAACAGGGAACTAGCATTTATTTTTTTAGTACCAGCAGGAATCAGAAAACTCCTGCTTTGGTATTCCAGGTCCTGTCTGTCTCTAGGGCCTAGCATTAACACAGAACCTTGATTCCAAGGGACCCAGATCTGAATCCTGCTCTGTCACTTGCTGAACTGAGACAATGGGCAAGTCACTTCAGTTCTTTGGGCCTCAATTTCCTCATCTGTAAACTAAGCTAACGAGAGCATCTCTTAGTGAAGAATTGACATAACATAGAAAAACTTTTCTGACAGGGTTGTGAGAGCATTTTTATCCTGATTTTATGATGAAGGGTTTTAAAGTAGAGATGGGAAGCTCTAAGCTAGTTTTTCAAAATGAAAGGCATTATGTTACACAACACTATGTTTTTGGAAATTCAAAAAACTGATTCCCCCCGCCCCCCCAAAGAAGCAGTTGTCGTTATTTTTAGTAGCCTGAGGTCATGCTTTAAAAATTAGATATTTCTGAACAGGGGGTGGAGGGGCAGTTCAGTGGTAGAGTGCTGGCCTAGCATGTGTTAGGCCCTGGGTTTGATCGCCAGTACTGTCAAAATGTTTAAAAACCATATATTTCCTTTAATGTATATAAGATTTGAAATTCTGTTTGCTAAAATTAACAAAGCCAACATTATCAGGATATTTCTAAATTGTAAGATAGACTGTCAAGAAGCAAGTAAAAGCTGGGCACTGTGGCACATGCCTACAATTTCAGTGATTAGGGAGGCTGAACGGGGAGGGTGGCCTTGGTAACTTAGCAAGAACTTCTCTCAAAATAAAATAAAAAAGGGCTGCGGGTGTAGCTCAATGGTAAAGCACCTCTGCATGAAATCCTTAGTACTTACCACCACCAACAACAACCAAAAGAAAAAGAAATGCATTCAAATGAAGAAAAATAAAATCAAGCTTTTTGTTTGAACCCATTTCTTAATTGCCAGAATGGAAGTGGATATAAGTTGTGTTTGGTCCCAAATTGATTATTATATGTGAAGTTTTAGAAGATGATGGTTGGTTGTAGTAGTTTGAATGTAAACCTTTTACCCCTTTGTCCAAGGTGTTGTTTAAAACACAGTGATACCGTATAAACATTGTTCAAAATGCCACCAACAAAAGGAGGGCAAATCAGACCTTCTAATGAGAGAACCTACTAGCCACGCAGTAAATTTTAAAACAAATTTTCACACATAGATTTTTATCCTCTTTTTTTTTTGGCTCTGTATGGTCTTGTAATGATCCTTTTGCAAGAAGTGAAGCAAGTTGAGCCTCAGCACATGCATGTTTGCTTATAGAGAAGCCGCATTGTTGGTCAACAAAGAAGTCACTTTCTGTTTCTACTCATATGCTGGCGTCAGAACCCCCTGGGACTTAAGGGTGAAGGTGAAAATGATGTGAGAACAATTTTTTTTTTCTGATACCAACAGTGAACTTTTTCCTTTTTTGAGCTGCTGTGCCCAATATACCCTTGTCTTACTCTGTGGGTCCCAATATCACTCTGCTGAGCAATAAACAGCAGAGAGGTCTTTGTGGCACTGGGACTCAGAGGAGAATCAACGCTAAACAAAAGCACCTGTTGTTTCGTTCTTGTAATGACCTTAGAAGTGACCAGTTGACTGCATTTCCCCCACACTCCTCCTTAGGCTTTTCCCAACACTGCCATCTCACACATCATTATTGGACGTAAAAGGAGAATAATTGAGGAGAAGATCAATAAATTTAAAAGCTCTTTAAGGAGAGACATAATGAATTTGGTACAGCACATATTTTTAGATCAAAGATGCCTTTGAAGTGACAAAACCCTAATCCATAAACTACCGAGGCACTTCCTTTCTCTCCCAAACTGCTTGTTGTCAAATAAAATGGAAGTTAAGGAAATTATCTTTATCTGAAAATGGCCAAAAGAAGCCATCACCTAATGACAGCCTTGTCACAAGCGACAATTGGGGAAATTGTGAGGAAGGCAAGGCCTAACGAGCAGAGGAGTGGGCTTGCTGTTTGCACTAATCTGGCCATGCCGCCCCCACACACAATCTCAGTCAGCTTGCTGTGTGAAACAGCTAAGGCTTTGTCACAGCTAACAGGGACGGGAAAGAGCACTCTTTCATGAATATGTATCACCACCCCTCCGTGTCTACAGAGACAAACCCTTCAAAACTGAGATATAAAACCCACATACACACACACACACACACACACACACACCACCGGCCAACAAAAACCAAGAGAGCCTAAGCTACTCAGTTGAGTGTAGTGAAATGCTAGTAACTAATGAGAGATCACGCGTTGGAAATCAGGCCAGAGGGACTGGGTTCTGTGTATTTGCTGGGATCTTTATTTCCCAGCAATTGAGATGAAATCTTCAGGGGGCTTTCAATCTTTGGGAACTGTGTATGTAGATGTGTATTTAAAGATGCTACAAATCGTTACATGGATTGCAAATCACACTCTAAGAATGAATTCACCTTCCCAGTGACAAATGCATCCTGAAATTCTAATGCTCCAGCGAAAAGAACTTTGACATTAACCAAGCACACATGCAGTTTTAAGGAACTGATCAAATCTCATATTGGCTTTCCTGTGAGGTAGTAAAAATACTATCTGGAAAATTATCAGAAAGAGAGAGCTTTTTCCAATATTTTGCAGGCAAAAAGTGCCAAGTTGCAAATAAAGAATTTGAGGTTGAAATGGGAGGAAAACCTAACTCTACAACCCTTTATAATCCTAACAATAGTTTTTTTTTTTCATTAATATTATGTGTATGTTATTTTCTATAAAGATGGATCATTTCACACCCACTCCGGAAACAGATCTAGTAAATGTATTTTGAAATGAGTGAATTTCAATTTTCTTCTTCTGATGTTGAAATTTAATCGAGTTTAAGTATGTGTGTATGGATATATGTATGTATATAAATATATGTTTAATTTCATTTTTATCGAAGCAGACACATAAGGCAAAAAAAAAGTGCAAGGTTGTTTCATTTTTACTTGTTCTTCTGCTGTGGTAAAGTTCGGATTCCCACTGTGCCAGAGACAAAGCTGAGTTTTGAGGGTTTTCGATATTACGCAATGTTTGCCATAGACATTAACATTTCATTAGCATATTCGGCTCTACGTGAAATCCAGCGTTGAATGCTCCCAGCGCGCTAAAGCTAATCCTCTTTAAAGAGCTACAGGCTATATTACATGTGGCCACAGCAGCAGCCGTGCCATCGCTGAGCACTTTGAAGACGATGAACAGAGTTCCCTTGTGCGGCTGTCTGGACCCAGCCTCATAAACCGCTGCTTTCTGTGCTGTGAAATCCTCTGTTTGCATCAAGGAGAATTACGGCGAGGCTCAAGTCCACGTGAGCATGCTGAAGGCTGGTCTCCGCTCAAAGGGGAGATATTATGCTGATTTCACTTCTTTCTAAGTGTCTATCCACAACCTTTTCAACTAAGATTAAAATGAACTAGATCCAAGTATTTCTGGTCCTTTGATTAGGATCAAGTGCTAACCACATCTTCTGTCTAGGGAACCGATCCTGGGTGATCAGGGAATGGGACTCAGTGATGTCACAGGTCTTTTTTTTTTTTTTTTTTTCCCTGTTGCTTCATTTTTACAGGATAGCATTAAACATTTGATGCAGGAATTTGTTAGGTAGCTCATTGTCCACAAAGACAATTCAGCTGATGTCATCCAACTAAGTGGCACCTAAATAACACAGGGATGTCATTTCAACAAGGTAAAGCGAATTAGAAATTGTGCAACCTTGCAGAAAAATTATGGATTTTTTTTTTTTTTAGTTAGAAACAAAGGTAAATAAAAGAAGTTCATTATTCTTCTGATAACACTCCCTTAATAATGCTTTGAGTGCTTTCAAAACATAATCATTATATTATAAACAAAACTGATTTTGTTTTTCTTATTTTATGGTAACTAGTTTATGAATAAATCATTGGTTTCTAAATTGTTTATAATTTTGAAAATAGTTATTACATAAAATTTACTATCATTTTATAAAGTAATTATACATAAAAATTGCTACTGAAGGTGTCCATTACATGGTTTTTGTTATTTTACTTAAAACCCCACATAGCAAATTCTCCTATGATTTCAAAGCAAGAGACCCTTTGATTTTCATGCCAAATGGATATATTTCTTTTTATTCAATTATAAACACCTAAATCTCATATTGTCCCTTTTTGCCTTTACTCCCAGGAAACTCAGAATTAGATTTTGTGCTTGGTTCCAAGGGTGTCTGTCATTTAGATGCCATTGTACAAATGGTGTTATCCAGATCCTATTTACTTACACCACATTCTTTACCCTTGGTTTAATAATGCTAAACACATCTGTGCCTCTCTTTGTGGGCAATTTCAAATACTTTTGAAAGCATGTGCAAGTTGAAGTACATTTCCCAATAATGCTATTTATTTAATTTGTTCATTTTCTTCACAAGTATATGCTAGAGAGAGTTTACAGCACAGTGGAAAGCACACAGGGTTGGGAGTAAAGTAGATTTGCTGGCTACATGGCAGGCACTTTTTACCTGCTCTCCTGGGGTGACCATGGGGCAGGTGATTGCTCCTCTGGGTCACTTTGGCATTTCTAGTAATGAAACAGAAACTTTGCTGCCAGTTTTCATGTAGCCCCCTTTTTAATGCTGGCAACATATAACTCTAGGCTGAAGTCTCACTTATGATTAATGTCATCCTCTGCTTGCTCTTATGTTCTACTTCCTTCCAAAGGAAAATATACTCTGAGAGAGCTCTTGATTGCAGGCATTCAGACATTAAAAAATAACCTTTCCAGGTGCTGTGCCACCTTAAAAGAAATTCATCCATCTCTTCTGTAAGATTTTCCCTTTCCCTCTTACACCTTTCCCTGATTACTGCTTAGTACCGCCTTTCTCCCATACTTCTAATTTAAACAAGGTAGGAAAAGAAGTAGGAAGTTGAATATATTTATAATTACTTAAGATATCTTACTCAAAAACTGGTCTTCCTAGAAAAAAAACACTGAATATGAGTTTATTGAAAATTAAAATATATTAAATAGCTTATTAATCAAGATGATTTTAAAATTCAGACCTTTCAGCTCTGATATATATTAAATGCATGCTACTACTGAACATTTGTGAAAATTAATAATATGGCAAACCCAAAAGAAACTTCATAAATCCCCCAAAGGAAAAAAATTTACTTGACCACGATGCATGCAAAACCATGAATTATTAATAAAAATTAAAATTTTATAAGCAAGTCACTTGGAAATTTCAATAGCACTCAGAAATCATCTCTTTGTCATTTTTCAATACATTTCCAAACTTAAGGAATGCAACCAAAACTATGGTCAGACAAAAATTCATAGCTTTATAATCTTTCATGATAAAATTGAAGTATGAACTGTGCTTTCATCTCAAAGAATTAGAAAGACAGCAGCAATCTAAGCCTTTAAAAGTCAGGGGGAATGGATAAACATTTTTTTAAAAAAAATAATAATTTATAAAATAGATAAAAAGCTAGTTGTTTTAAAAGTTCAGTAAGGTAGTTTTGGAAAAATCTAATGGAAAAAAGGAATGAGAACAGGGATATAAACATTATTATTATTAAACCAAGGGTAAAGAATGTGGTTAAGAATTTTGAAGTATAACAGACTATTATATACAAACCCAATGTAAAAAGTGTGAAATTTTGCAGAAAGAATATGTTTTCTAGGATAATTTTTGACAGATTACTAAAAACAGGTTAAAGAAAAAAAAGCAAGATATAATTAAAACTATGGAAAAATTTGTCCACTATTTTCAAGAAAGATTTGGATTCTGTCACAGTTAATTTCCACCAAAACTTCTAGATATATGTAATTTAGATTATTACAGAAACTAGAAAAATATGAAAGACCTCATAATTCATTTCATGATGCTGATATAGTACTGTTATTAAGATGGGATCTGATCTGACAGTGAAAAACATAAATACAGAGCCCACCCATTTCCGAAACATAAACTGCCAATACACATGTAATAAAAAATGGCATTACTGAGGGGCATAGAAGAACCTCCATCCAGATAATATTCCTGGATTTAAAGCCTTAATATTTTAAAGATGCTATCATTTTTAATAAATTTTAGTGAACTTTATAAAAATTAAAGACATCTTTGATAAACTTAATACAACATACCCACAGGGTAAATTTAGAGCTGCTTGGTGTTTAGCAACCAGTTTTCTAGAAAGGAAGGAAAAAAATAGCACTGGCCCATTTCTGAGGTGTAATTGTTCCTATACTGGGCTGATTTCAAGCCACTGATGGGAGATGGATAAAATGGAATTGGGGAGAAATGGGCTGCAACCCACCATTACATGATATGTCCACCACAGAGATACAATAGGTGTACGCAACCTCAAGATCATAGATAATAGAACACCATAAAAAAATTAGGAAATAGGTTTTGTATTTCCTTTAAAGCAATTTATTTAAAGTTTATATATTTAATTTTTAATGATGGTTGTGTTTACCAAATGGCTCACAAAATTCCTGAAAATTCAATAATTGGATCTCTTGAACCAATACAAGAAACCCTAGCATATCACCAGGAGGAACAATGAAAAATTTCCAACAGAAGAGTGCCTAGAAATAAATAAAACTTTAGGAAGATTAGTACACAGTAGTGAGCTTTTGCTTCTTTTCAAGTTTTATAAACTTTGTTACAAAAATTTAAATAAACCCAATCTTCTTAGCCATCATTGCTTTATTTTTAATAAAACTGGCATAAATATGTGTTTTTTCATTATATTTTATATTCACTTCACTAAAAAAGACAGAAAATAACAAATGTCGGCAAGGATGTGGAAAATTTGAGCCCTTATTTTCTTCTGGGGGAATATGAAATGATTCAGTCACTTTGAAAAATAGTTTGACAATTTCTTAAAATTTAAATGTAAATTTACCATAAAATTCTACTTCTGCAGATTCATCCATGAGAAATTAATATATCCTTTCATCCAAAGAGTTATCCATAAATGTTCACAGCAGCATTATAGTAATAGCCAAAAAAGTAGAAGCAACTCAAATGGTTTGTCAGCAGACAAATGGCTAAATAAAACATGGCATGAACATACAATAGAATATTATTCAATAATAAAAAAGAACTTTCTACAAAATGGATGAACCTCAAGAATATGATAAATAAACGAAGCCAGACACAGAAGACCACATATTTTGTGGTTCCATCTTTAAGAAAAGGCAGCTGGCACAGTGGCACATGCCTGTAATCCCAGCAGTTCAGGAGACTGAGGCGGGGTGGGGGGGAACAAATTCAAAGCCAGCCTCAGCAACTTAGCAAGGCCTTAAGCAATTTAGTGATGCCCTATCTCAAAATTTAGAAAATAAAAATAAAAAAAGGGCTGGGGATGTGGCCCAGTGATTAAGTGCCACTGGGTTCAATCCCTGGTACCAAAAAAAAAAAAAAAAGGAAAATCAAAGCAATAGAGACAAAGTATATGAATGGGGTGGGAAAACAGGGCTGAGATGAAAACAAGGATTAATGTAAATTAGAATAAGCAATCTTATTTGGGTGACTAAAATATTCTCAAAATGGATTTTGGTGATAGTCACACAACTCCATAAATGTATTGAAAAAAAAATAATTGTATATTTAACACAGGTAAGTTCATCGTATGTAAATTATATTTCAATAAAGATGTCAAAATTATATTCAGCCAAGTTTTATTTATTAATTTTGTTCATCCACATTATAAGAGATGCAAATGAAACTCAAGGATATTGAGTACCTTGCTTACAGTTAAAACTTAAAAAAAAAAGCATTAGAATTCATACCTCAAAATGCAGTTTCTGCCTGCCTGTCCTCCCCTGATTCAATACTAAATAACACGTATCTGAATCACTTTACTCATTATAAAATGAATCAACTTCCTGTTGTCCAGAGGGCTTTCTTATCCATTTTCACTGTGTGTGATTACTTATTTGATTGCTCTTCTCCTGGGGTCACTATGTCTAAAAAGAACAAGAAAAAATCCAGACTTTTGATTCATTCATCTGTTTACTTGTACATTCATCTAGATATTCAACATATACTTACTGGGCACCATGCTATTGCAGGCATTAAGGATACAGCAGTAAGCAAAGTTGATTTAATAGTTTTGTGAGAGTCGAGACAAGGGCATGGATTTGTTCTTTGGTTTTATATTTGCTTATTAATTTTTCCAAAATGCAAAATTCTGAGAAAGACTTATAGCGGAGAACTTATGTTATAAGCAATAAGTTCTTCTCCTATCAATTCAGATTAAATATCCCAAGAGATCCTGGGGATGAAGGAGAGATGTCAGACTGTCATCTCTCTGAGAAGGCCCTGTACCTGTCCTCTTTAGAAGAAGTCCAGTAAAACCCCAGAATTAACAGAGAAAAGCCTGTATTACTGGAATATGCTTGAACTTAAATTAAACTTTTCTAAGTGAACTGTCATACTGTGCAAGAGATTATATGAAGTCATGGAAAACTATAAAGAGCTGTATTTTTGCCTCTTGACAATTATACTACATCCACTATATAGGTTTCTCAAAGCCTGGGACTCAGAACTCCACTCACTGCACACTGACACTTCCTCCACCCTGCCCCATTCCCTCAAATAGGACTCCACTGAGTTCTCACTCTTCTTTCTCAAAATGGCTCCAAGTTTCCACTTCCTGCTGAGAGCACCCAGTATTACAGGGAACCAGGAACCCAAACACCCCACTTCAAAGGCATCATCATCGTCCATTTTGCAAAAGTAAAAGAATCTTCATCATTTGAGTTACATTTTCCTTTATACAAGACTACATCTCAGTGATTAGAACTGCAAGAATAAATCTCCAAGGGCAAATAGTTGCACTGCTCTGACTGAAAAAGAATCTTCACGTAACTAGTATGAAGTCCTCCCAGAATGGGGCAGGGTGGCAAAAGCAAATATAAGATCCTCATCATCCAGTCTTCTTCCCTGGCTCAAGCAGCAACTGGGATTTTATAAAACAAATTATCCCAGGATTTTTTTTTTTTTAATCCAGACTTCATATTCTAAGGAAGCCTTTAGCACATGGATTTGATCTAACATAAAAAGACCTCTGAGCATCCTGGTTAAGATAAGAAATATTCCTCCTTCCCATGACTTTCCATTATGGGATATATATCCCCTATTGAGAACCAAGCGTACTGTTTTTTTTTAAATAAATTTATATATGACAGTGGAATGCATTATAATTCTTATTATATAGAGAGAGCACAATTTTTCATATCTCTGGTTGTACACAAAGTATATCACACCAATTCGTGTCTTCATACATGTACTTTGGATAATAATGTTCATCACATTCCACCATCATTTCTAACCCCCTGCCCCCTCCCTTCCCTTGCCACCCCTCTGCCCTATCTAGAGTTCTTCTATTCCTTTCATGCTCCCTCTCCCTATCCCACTATGAAATCAGCCTCTTTATATAAGAGAAAACATTCACATTTATTTTTTGGGGATTGGCTAACTTCACTTAGCATTATCTTCTCTAACTCCATCCATTTACCTGTAAATCCCATGATTTTATCCTCTTTTAATGCTGAGTAATATTCCATTGTATATATATGCCACATTTTTTTATCCATTCATCTATTGAAGAGCATCTATGTTGGTTCCACAGTTTAGCTATTGTGAATTGTGCAAGCATACCACTTTTTAAAACTAAAAGCCTATACACTAAAGATCTATACCATCCTAATCAGTATTGCTTAGACACTTGTCACAAAGATCCTCACAAAGTTTCACCTGTTGGCCATCTGAACAGGGAACTGTGTTCTTCTTCAGGACATTTGTCAGTAAAATGATGCTTGGAGGAAATTTTGTTTTGTAGCCTGGTTGAGGTGTTTGTTACAAAGGTCTATAAATTATATAGATATAAATTTTATAAAATTATAAAATAAAGACTAAACAAAAGATCAATTTTACTGTATGTTAAGTTTAAAAATAAGCCAATATATGGTGTTTACCAGTGCCTGTCCCGAAAATAAAAAAGGAAAGAAGAAGAGAAGAAAAGAGAGAAAGAATGAGATTCAAAGAATTTCCCGCTTATATCTGTGGGGCTATTTGAATATAGGAAGGACAGTGTGGCCAACCTATATCCAGAGGAGAGGGGACTTACACATGAAAGAATTGTAGGAATTTTCCTAATTTATGTTTTCAAAAACCAGTTTAAAAATATTTGTGAAAATGAATTCTACAGTTAAGAGTGAGGAGGAAGAAAGGAACAGTGCTCCTTACTAATATTGGTTCATTTGCCAGAGATTCATTGTGTTGGTTTGGTTTGGTTATAATAATTGCTCAGTTGATTGGCTGATGCTTGGACTTTGTGGCAGCCTATAGCAAATGAAGTAAAGATGCCTGAAAAATTAATGTAATGTAGAAGAAGAAATACAGACACTTAAAGGTAGAATATGGGAATGGTTTTTTGGGGATGATCTACTCACTCAATACTTTACCATGTCATCCTGGAACATCAAGTGTTCCAGGAACACTTAGCTATATAATAAGTCTGTATAATATAATTGAAAATTCTGTTCTGGTAAATAGAAGTGTAACTTGTATGAGCACCGTGAGGATCACTGTCTCCCATTTCCTAGAATTGGCCTTAGTTCATAGATATAGAGCGCCTTCAATGAAGGGGAGGCTGTGCATCCTCGAGGAATTTCCCTGAAAATTATCATGAGGTTTCCCTTTAGCATTCTCAAAAGTGGTCTGTGGTAATATTCTAGGGAAAATCTCTCTATATATTAGAGATCATTTCAGTTGTCTCCAAGCTACAGTTAACTCTAGGAACATGCAGCATCACTATAATCCAACAATCAGAATAAAGACTTTAGGGAGTTGGCTGGTAAATGGAGTTTGAGCCCAAATCCATCTCAGAATGGTCATTCTGGATCCAAACATCATCCTGTGCTTATTTTCCAAGTCCTTGTGTATAGAGTTAGAGAAGACCTGCTCAGCAACTGGCAGAATTCTCCATTGACTCTCTGACAGGTCTGTGTCATAATTTAATATTCAGGGACCTTGATGATTTTTGCCATTTTGTAGGACTTTAATTGCCAGGTTATTGATGAATTTGTCAATTGATCTACTAGCAAAAAGCAACAAATACATACTATGCCTTGGTAAGACACATGTGACTAAGGAAAAAAGAAATTCCATGAAAGTTCAGAAGTCTTTAATTCACCCATGTTTAGGGGAATCCAGAGATCTGGATATATTGTGATATCCCTTCACAGTGAAAGAAAACTTGCTGCACTTTGCATTCAGTTCCAGGTACAAATATTTGGTGGACTTTTAGTAAAATGTTATAAGCAAAATAATATTACATAGGTGTTGTTCCTTCCTACTTACTTAATAAACCATAAGATTTCTATATTCAAGGAAGGCCCCGAACAAAAGAATATTCTTCAGCCAGTTTAGTTTAAAGAATAAGCCACCCTTGCCACTTAGACCTTGTGACCAAGGAAATCTAATGTACATACAGTGTTTGTGGCAGACTGGGATATTTTATTGAGCTGATAGAATTCCCTAGTAAAATAATTATAGTAGAGAGCTTAGAATTGAGAGCAAAGCCATCTCTCTAGAAAATGACTACTTTCCTTGAGAATCATATCCTGGGGTTTGTTATTGGGTTCTGGTAGAGAATGAGTATCTGGTCAACAGGAAATGAACTGGTTTTACATGATACCTGAGCTGCCCATCTGAATCAGATGATATTTGAAGGACTGGCTTTTAAACTTGGATGTGCCTAGGAGCTCTCCATCAACCAAAACTGTAGTGGCATATGAAAGATCAGATGTGATCAAGTTCTAAAGGTGCAAGATAGTTTTATAAGAAAGAGGCTCAAGTTCTCACGGCACCTAATCTATAGCCTAATGGAGGTTTCTCTTTAGCCAGGGAAGAAAAAAAATTCAAAACTGATTTACAGAGGATTATGCATAGTATCTTTCATAAGTAAATTGACCCAGGATAAAACTCTCTTTACTGTTGGCCATGAAGGACAAGTGAAAGATGTTTTCACAATAAGCAGAACTTGGAGAGTTCCTCAAATTGTATGTTTTGCCTCTAAGAAGAGATGCCCATAATTCTGACTCATTTATAGAGCCTAAAGGTTTGGTGAGATGATAAGGAAACTGGAAGGAACAAGACTGAAGGATTGGTGGCAAAATAGAAATAGGAAAGATAGTAAAATGAACCCAACATAATTTTCCTATTTTCATAAATGAATACACCACCAGTGAAACTCCACATCATGTACACCCACAAGAATGGGATCCTAACTGAAATAAGTTATACTCCATGTATGTATGTCAAAATAGACTCTATTGTCATATACATCTAAAAAGAACAAATAAAATAAAAGATTGATGGCAAAGACATTTAGAAGTCATGCATGGACTTCTCAGAAAAGGCCCCTGGTGTGAGGAAATTTGTGCTCCAAGTACACTTTCACCAAGGGTTCCCACTGCAGAAGAAAGCTTGCCCAGAGAATGGGCAAGGAGATAGTACTGCCAATGTGAGTTTTCTTCTTTCCTAGGTCTCACTAATGTTCCTTAGTGGGTGTAAGAACCAAGTGACTATGATAACAACAATGGAGATGAGTCAAGGGCTCAACCACACAAATTTCCTTTACCAAAACAGATATGGCTATCACCACTGTTGGATGTTTAGGATGCCAGCAGCAGGCTCCAAGCTGAATGGCCCACACAGCTCTAAACCTGGGAAATGGGGCAGGTTATTGAATATTGACTGGTTCTATTGAACCCTTTTTATAATGGACTTAGTAGCAATTTTTCATCCTAGAATAGATATTTGTTCTGGATCTATATTTGACTTCCCTGCTAGGCTTCCATTAGCAATACCTTCTGTGGAGTTGCTGAAAGCTTAATTCACCCACAGTGATCATATAGCATTGCTTCTGGCCACTGATGCTACAGGCCATTTCCCATGGGATTCATTGGTTTTACCATAATCCAGGAGCAGCTGGTCTTACAGAGCAGTCCAATAGTCTACTGAAGACTCAGTTTTAGAGCCAGCTGGAGAACAAGGGTAGTGGTCAAAGAAAATGGTATATGTTCTGAATCTGTAATCCATACATGCAATTGTTTTACTAAAAGACAGATCACATGGGCCCAGAAATCAAGGAAAAAGTAGAAGTGGAACCTCTTCCTGCCTTCCTGCTCCCTACTAAAGTACTATATTTAAGACTATAAATCTAGCCTGATAATCAATTGTGAAAATAGGGACGGTTGCCAATGTTCATGTTTTCTTGCTTGTGCAGTAGTGTGTATATTATTCATATATTAACTCAGTTATCCCTGCCCCCACTCATCACCTATTATTTTATATAGGCTATATTTATATAGGTGCTGATCACCTTTACAGTTTATTTCATGAATAGCATGTAAATGGCTTTTATAAAACTGTTACCAAATGTCTTCTTTCTCTTTTAAGCATATAGGCTATGAATTCTTTTTGGAATTAAGCTCCAAGAATGAGTGTTCACTTATGGATGAATTTTGGAGTGTGCTACCTAGCATGTTTCTCTTCTGGCTTGGTTGTCAGAAGAGAGCTCAGAGCCCTGTGATGTTGATTTGCTCACGTCATGTTTAGGACATTGCTTTCTTTTCTTCTAAATGATTTGTGATCAGTTTTTCATTTTAGCTTTTCCTTCACTGGTTTATGGATATTTTAATAATGCAGGTCACTTCAATATCTTTTTATCAGTACTTAAGGAAATACCTAAGTAAATAAACCTTGCCTTTAGTGAGGCAGTTCATGGCTCCCTTTAGCAGCTGAGCCACACAATAGCCTGTCTGTTCAACCAGCATTTATTGAGTGCTTACCATGGGCACACACAACAGTCCTGTACCCTATTGCTATGTATATCCTGTGTCCTTGACCATCATAATTATTTCATGTCAAATGGCTCACTGTCAACTCCAGGGGAACACTTTGGGGTATGCATTGTTGCTTTTATTTGGAGTGTCCTTCAGAGTCAAATTCCAATTATTTTCTACTCCCATCCCTGGAATTGCCTTTCACTAAGGATGTCTTTAAATCCAAATCCACTCTCAGATAAAAACTAACAATTTCCAAATTTCCCGATAACTTCCCATATCTTAGGTTAACTGTAACCTCATAACTTTCAGAAGCTATCTGAAAACCCAAATGACCTTATCTTGAGAGCTAAGGACTTTGTTTGGAAATGAACGCATGAAATACTCAGATTTGGACAAGGGCAGAACTGAAAGTGAATACAAACTACTGCAATCTCCCAAACTCTATAGATACAGTTCCCCATAAGTGGTTAGCTCCTAGGCCCCTCTTCTTTTCCTGAATTGAGCTTTTCTCACTCCTGCATTCTTTTTCGTCTTCAGGATTTATATTTAGTTTTTCATTTGTTCAGCATTTTAAAAGTTCCTACTAAATGTCAGACACAATGCTAAAGATAAATGAACGAATACGGCAGGTTCTGGACTCCAGAAGCACACATTCATGGGAGCCAAATGTGTGGATAACAATTACAGCCTTGTGATAAATGACAGGGCAGAGGCACCATGGAAGGCTAGAGATGTCCCTTCACCTGACCCACAAGCTGAGAGGCTCTTTGGGAATAGTGACCCCGCTTTATAATGCAGCAAAAGGTCATTAATCTATCATGTTGGGTGAGCTGATGGGCTCTTTCACGGCTGAAAGAACCAGCAAAACCTCTCAGGCCACTGCACGAACAGGCAGTTTTGGAAAGTCACTCTAATTTCCCCACAAATCCACATATATGTAGTTTTGGTCCTGGGATGGTAAAACTGGTACTCCAAAGTAGAATTTTAAGGGGGAAAATAATCCTCACATTTCTAGTAGGGCACATAGATTATACACATGTACTAAAGAGCTCTCTGAGGACTCCTGAAAGCCCAGCATGACACTCTAGAAATTTCTGTCAGCCCGTAAAATGACGTCAATGAAGGATGGTAATTGGTCCCTAAAGGGTTGCTTGGAGAGTGTGAAGAAGAGTGTGAAGAACGAATACTCAATGCTGGCAACGAGCAAGCAAGGAAGGGTATGATTATTTATCTAGATAAAAAGGCGTAGATACTTTGGACATGTAGATTGGGTTCAGATGATGAACGGTGCTGGATATGCACATTTTGAGAAGGTAGCGCTTTTGAACCTTCCCAGAGACTCCTGGGAAAAGCTGCTTATGCTCCATACTCCATACTCCTTTCTCTTGCATCAGTGACTAGAAGCTAATGCAGTTTGCTTGACAGCATGCACGACTGAGGGAGGACTCACTTCAACAGATAGATTGACAGTTCCTATCAGAGAAGGAACTTCATGCATCTCCCCCAAACCCTTGGACTCTTGAACAGTCTTTATTAATGTATCAGTATTAGTCCTTTCTTCGACAAATCAAAACCCACATTCTTCTCTAGGTAATCATTGCTTAGTATTCTCTCTATCCAAGCTCGCCATCTACAGGCCATACAGCTTACAAATTGCATTTAAGGTCCTCTGCAGATCGCATGGGAGGATTCATTCACAGGTGCCTCCTACTTGGGAGTTTACACTGCTGATGATTGATGCCACAATCAATGACTGTTGACTGCATACCCACTGTCTGGTTAGGTATTTATGAGACTCTTAAATTTCTCTACCACTCGGGAAGTTATATTAAAAAGGTAACAGTAGGGCTGGGGCTGTAGCTCAGTGGTAGAGAACTTGCCTAGCACATGTGAGACAGTGGGTTTGATCCTCAGCACCACATAAAAATAAAGAAATAAAATAAAAGCATCGTGTCCATGTACAACAACAAAAAAAATTTTTTTAAAAAGAATAGTAAAGAATTATTAAATATATATTTTAGTGCTATGTCTCTTAAATTTAAAAAAACCATTCTCCCTTCTGATTAACATAAATAGATCTCACTTTTCATTAATGTTTGCATTACAAAAGCAGTAACAATCCTAATTATAGCCACCATTTCCTGAGTACTTAGCTTTCTATGATTGAACTAAAAAATTTACAGATATTTTCTGATTTACTACGTAGAGCAAATGTATGAAGTATTGTTCTTCTTATTTTGCAGATGAGAAATCTGAGGCTACCAGAGATCGGGCAGTCTAACCAAGGATATGGAGCTAGCTAGGAAGCTGCAGAATTGGTACTGGAATCCAGATGGGTCTCACTTCACAACTATTCTCTGGGCAAATTCACTTTACTGGCTTCAAATATTTTACTTGTCTATAAAATGACTGCCTATGGCTTTTTCAACTTTCCATCCTTCTCACTTTGAAGTTTATGTGAATACATGGGAGTGTTTCCCTACTGGTTTCGTAAGCAGGAAAGATGATCCTTTCCCTCCATCTGTTGCACAATAACCCAGAATACAGCCAGACACTGCAAAAAAAGTCTCCTGCCACTCCCTAGTCCATCACCATTTTAGAAGCCCTACGTGAAACTTACCCTCTTCCTGGAGCTTAGGTTGGCAAATGCTACCTGATCAGAACTGATCCTCTGGGTGGACATTAAATGAAGCCATGTTTAATCAACAATGCCTGCGTCTGTGTATTAGGATTTTGTCATATTTTCCTTCAGAAATTAAGAAGGCCATCAAATTTTACTTTGGAGGATAATTCTTGAATTTTCCATTAAATTTCAGTTTCTACTCTTTCCCTGTCCCCAAAGGTTGAGACTCAGGTAAAGTAGCCGAATGCCCACTTTTGGAATTCAGTGGTAAACAGTTGCATATAGAGAGAACCATAGTTACCACAGTACTAATTTAGTGAGGTTAGTTGGACTTAATCACTGAGTACTTCTCATAGAGAGGCCTAGACAAACCAGCCATGAAGTTAGATACTTTGTTATAAAACCAGGTACTTCTTATCATCCTTCTGATTTTTCCTCTTGATCAGGTCTGAAATCTGGAATTGTTCCCTTAAGGAATTCACCCTATTTGCCCTTATTTGGAGGGCATTCTTCAGTGGTTCCCCTTTTCATTAATTAATTGACGTGATTCAACAAGTATTTTAGTCCTTCTGATGCGTCAGGAAACCACAATCCTTACACTCACAGAATGTTTTTGGGCTAGGAAATTCATCATGAATATCTCTGAAAATTGTGGGGTGTGTCAAGAATGCCAGGCCCAACTTCTTGCCCTGTTCTCTGAGTCATTTATTAGGATTATATTTGTAGCAGAATTTTGGGATAAGGTAATGCCTCCCTCTGGGACAAAGAACAAGCTTGCTATAAAAGCAGCAGGTTCCCAAAGCTAAATGTTTCTCTGCTGCAACACAAACCCACTTCCGGCACGCACAGCATCCACTGGACCACTATCACTCCTACAGAATAGGAAGACAAGGGGAGCCGACATCAACATGGTATCTTATGCTGCTTGTTGTTATGAGTAATAAAGTCCTTTGTCTCTGACTAAGGAGGCTTGTGTTTTTTGCCAACATCCATGAAACAATAAAAGGCTGGCTTGTGAGGAGAGTAAAAATCAAACCCCATACTCTGAAAAATTTACTCTTAATTTCCAAGAATTTCATCACCCTAAATAAGCATCATACAAAACAAACTTCATGAATTCCCTAAATATCCATCTCAACTGAAATAGGACAAAACAAGAATGTCAATTTAATTGGTATAAATTTCTTTCCTTTTATTTCTTTTTTTTTTAAAACTTTCTATAGTCTCCCAAATTTATAGCCTACGTATTATAAATTCCACACTGTTCAAAATTATAAATTCTTAAATTAATTTAATATCAATGAATATAAATTAACCAAACCTTCCTCAGTACTTGCATCCTCTGTACAAAGTCCATAAAGGCTATAAGAATGAGTGAGAGTACCAGAACGTTTAGTGCTCAGGTTTAACAGAGATGACAGAAACATGTGTATCTCAAAATTGAGACTAAAGGTGATCAGGTACAGTTGAATTTTAAGACAAGACTAAGAATGACTAATTGTTCAGGGAAGAAGAGGTGTAATTAAGTTAGGCCTTATTCAGAAGACCAGATAGGAGTTAAACACTGAGGGATGGAGGGACTCCAAAGAGTGAGCTTGGGGAAAACCAGATCTACAGAACAGGGATGGCTGTGCAAAGAGATGCATGTCAGACAGACGGGACTGGTGGGACTACAGCAAAAGCAGATGCACAGAGTTTTGCAGTTCATGACCGCAATGCAGTATACCTGGAATCCCCACTCAGAGATGATGAGTTCAAACTCAGGCTGTTGAAGGTCCCCATGGGAACATGTAGAGAGACTGAGCTCTCTGAAGAGGTGGGAAATGTGAGTTAAGCTCAGGAAAGATTAGAATTGGAGATGAAGTTAGGATTCATATCCATGGATCAATATCTGAGATCAAAGGAGGCAAAGATGGGATATGAAAAAGAGATGGACTTTTCAAGAATTCCTCTACACAAAGCCCAGAGAGTAAGGAAGCAGTCTCCAAAGGAATCTCTTAGAAATGTGAGAACCTTGACATTGCAAAGACTTGATACTGTGCATAGCAACCAGTTCTACCGGAGACCCAGGGAAAAGGCTAGGAAGAGGCAACCAGATAAGAGGATTCGAAGGCTCTTGCTGATCTTGTATGTAGTCATGAAAGGACAGACCAGAAGAAATTAGTCCCTAAACAAGTAAGTGAAAAGAATAAATATACATACTAGTTTTTTTTTTAGAAGCTCTGCTGTTAAGTAAAAAGATGGACTAACAATCTCAAGGGCAATGAATATTTCCTAAGAATTATTAGATTTGAATATTTCTGTAGGCTAAGGAGATGTCAGAGGGCAGAAAGAAAGGAAGAAAGGCAACCAGAGAAATGAAAAGTTGTGCTCTATGTGTGTACAATGAAATGAAATGCATTCTGCTGTCAACATATAACTAATTAGAACAGATAAAAAACAAATAAATAAAAAAGAAAGGAAGGAAGGAAGGAAGGAAAGAAAATATGAAGAATGAAAAAAGTCATAAAAGAGGTGAAAAGAGTAGGCTTAAGAAAATAGAAAAAAGTAGGCTTGGATTAGAGCCGGAACTTGGAAGCAGGAGGGAAGGGGAAAGAATTGAGAAAATCTGAGAATTCTCCATAGATAACCCAGTATCCTAAATCAAATAGATGGAAATCTGGGAGTTAGGGCAGCAGGAATGAAGCTTGAAAAGAAGGATCCTGGGTTGAAACAGGTGCTCCGGAGAACTGGAAAGACAACCAATTAAGCATGAATAAAAGAATTGATGTGCATCACTGAAAGCCCAGCTATGGTTCGTCTGATCATAGTCGGCTGGGAAATGTCTCAGCTTTGGCTGGGAACCCAGTTCCAGGAAGTGCATGTGATTGAAGAAAAAGAGACAAACAAAAGTCTAAAGTTCTCATCAAAATGATAGGCAACCTATTTAACTAAGGAGTCTAGACTTGGAAGGCTACTGAGGATGGATTTGAGCTCACAGACTGGGCCAAGTGGGAATCAGGGATGGTGGAAATGCCTGTAAGGGTGGGTGAACAAGAGGTGGCAGGGAATTGTATTTACACAGGTGTTTCTCAGCTTTGGCGTCAGCATTTACAGTAGATCACATGAGAACACATTCTCAGCTGAGGTTGTCACCGGTTGATGACTGACTTGAAGTTTAGTCCAGTTCAGGTGGTCTATGACATTGTAAATCACTTTAAGTTGTGGCAACATGTTTTTATGCCATGCAGTAACTACCTGAACTGTCTTTGGCAATGCTATTTTCATGAATCTGTAAATTTTATTTTATCCAATTTATTTTTTTTACCAGAGGAAAGAAACACAAAAAATGGCCATTAAAAACTTAAGTATGTTGGGAGCTGGGGTTGTGATTCAGTGTTAGAGTGCTTGCCTAGCAAGTGTGAGGCACTGATTCTCAGCGAAAGAAAGGAAGAAAGGAAGGAAGGAAGGAAGGAAGGAAGGAGAGAGAAAGAAAGAAAGGCCCATCAACATCTTAAAAAGGAACTTAAGTGTATTTTGTTTAGTGTGTGTGTGTGTGTGTGTGTGTGTGTGTGCACGTGCGCGCACACATGCTATGGTGCTGAGGATGGGCCCAGGACCTTGCTCATAGCAGGCAAACACTCTAGCACTGAACTACAACCCCAGCAGGAACTTGAGTTTTTCTTGAGTCTTATTTTCAATTCCACTTAATTTCCAGTTTTGGAGTTGAGCCCAGACTCCTTTATTTGGGTCCCTATGGTAGACTGTTTTCCTTTTTTGTTTGTTTTTCTTGATTATAACTGTACAATGATCACACAGTTTGATTTAATGTCTATCTTCTCTATTATAATATAAACTCCAAGAGGTCAGGGAATGAGCTGATTCTTTTCTATAGCCTCAGTACCTGGAATAAGTTCTAGCATATACTAGTGCTCAAAAAATATTTATTGTTGTTAAATGTTTATAATAGCAGATATAGGATGAATTTGGGAAACTTCTCTTCGATGATAAATTCTATGCATTGCTTACTATTGACAAATTAAAGATACTTCATTTCATTTTAGAGATAGTTATATTTAAAGATAAAAGATATATTTAAAGTTATATTTAAAGATAATTATATTTAAAGATAAAATATATTTAAAGATATTTTGATTATCTATGTAAAGTATTAAATTATCAGCCTACACTCTTGAAGTGACAAGAAACAACATGCTTCATTTTAGTGCATCTCCAATCTTTCCTCTTCAGTCGAATGTAAAAATTTCAGAACATTTCTTTGTGTCAATCTTCATCGATCTTTTTAAATTTTTTTTTAAATTTATATATGACAGCAGAAAAATTTCCACAAATGTATTACCCTCTTGCATTATAAGCATATCATTAGATTTTCTTAAAATTCTGTGGCAATGTTTATGAGATAGTTTCTGACCAAAAAATAAGTCAATTCTGGATGTAAATTACCATGTCAGCACTAAATTTGTTTGTCACATCATTCTTGGTCTTAAAGCTGGTGTGCAATTTCAAAGCCAAAAAATTAGTTCTTCTTCTAAGCACCTCACTGCTGCCCTCTTCTGGTGGCACGCATTAGCACCATTACCAGCAATAACACCTTGAACTAGATGTATATTACTTATTAATGAAAACAATGGGAAAAAAATTACATAAAAAAGAAAACAAACGAGGAACTCTACAGAGCAAAACAGGTCTAAATAATTTACAAGACTTAGTAAAGACCTGAAGGAATGGAAATCTTCATGAAGTATGAAAATAGCAAAACATATTATTTACCTGACCAGTAATCTTTTTGGAACTTAATTTCAGTAAAAATAATCCTTTTGACTTTCATCTTAGAAAAAATTCACTAGTCCACTGTCTCAAAAACTATGCTTCAATGTAGTAATGACAAAATTGATTTTGTCATTATGTATTTTGTTGTTGTTATTACTGGGAATTGAACCCAAGGTTGCTTTGCCACTGAGCTATATCCCCAGTCCTTTCTGTTTTTTGAGAGAGGATCTTGCCAACTTGTCAAGAGTCTCTCTAGGGTGGCCTTTGATTTGTGATCCTCCTATCTTGGCCTCCCAAGTTGCTGGAATTACACGTGTGAGCCATCATACCCAGCTATAACTGTACTTTCTATGGAGAAAGAGCCTGCTAACCAAATGGGTAGTGTCAATGTCATTGTGGGGCATGTTTAAACTGTGTATGTGTGTGTGTGTGTGTGTGTGTGGTGTCAGTGAAACTATTCAGAGTATTTTAGAATGGCTAAATATACTATACAAAATACTGATAAGTCAAAATAGACTTATATTTTACTTAATGCTTTATGGATCTTTTGCTCCAAAATAATAATACAGTGTTTTTAGATGTGGACAGATCCAAAGCCATTGTTCATGCTGTTCTCTTATCTCTATTGTTCTCAGCACACATCCTACAGATGACAAAACTGATCAACTTTACCTTGCAAATATGGTTTTGCTCTCTCAGTCCCTCTTCTTGCTGATTCTTCCATGTTCTATCTCTTGTTTTTTTGTTTTGGTGCTGGGGATTGAACCCAGGGGTATTCAACCACTGAGTCACATCCCAAGCCCTTTAAATTTTTTTTTTTTTTAATTTTGAGACAGGGTCTTGCCAAGTTGCTTAGGGCCTCAGCAAGTTGTTGAGGCTGGCTTTGAACTTTGCTATCCCCCTGTCTCAGATTTCCAAGCTGTTGAGAATACAGGCATATGCCACAATGCCTAGCTCTGTCTCCAGTTTGGATTCTTAACTTCCTGCTACCTGTCTCTTTGCCAGGTCTCATACTCTATCCTTTATTTGCTACCTGATAGCTTCTTAAGATACCAGAACTGACAGTCACTTCCCTACTTATTGCTGCTGGCTGACTGTCCAGAGGCTGAAATCCAAATTCCTGAACTCAACATGGAGGGTCCAATCTGTTATGCTCAGCACCACCTGCCACCAGGAAGCTTCTGCCATGGTGAACTTGCTCTTAGTACCCTGGAAGAGTGTCCCCGGCAATTAGTTTTCAACTCTGTGCCAGAGTTTGATACCAGCCTCTGTTATAAGTCAGGTACTTAACTGTCTCCACAGTGTTTTGAACATTCTTTTCTGTATCTCAGCATTTGATGGTGTGTCTAGCATACTGCAGAAACTGAATGCAAGTTTTTTCTTAATGGACAATGAATGAATGAATGAATGAATGTTCTTCTCTACAATTTTTATCTAATGAAATCCTGTTTTCAGGTCTTAGGTTATAATGCTGCTTCTCTGTTATGGTTTAGATACCAGGTATCCTCCAAAAGCTCATATGTTAGACAAAGAAAGAATTTTCAGAGGTGAAATGATTGGGTGATGAGAGCCTCGAACTATGAGTGGATTAATCCACAGTTATTGATCAACTGGGTGGTAACTGCAAGGTGGGGCTGGAGGAGACAGGTCACTGGGGCCATGCCTTTGGGTTTATATTTTGACCCTGGTGAACGGAACACTCTCTGTTTGCTGTTGCCATATTCTGAGTGGCTTTTCTTTGCCACCAAATCCAAACTCCTGAACTTCTGCCATAATGTTCTGCCTCACAGTGGGCCCAGAACTATAGAGTTGGCCATTTATGGACTGAGAACTCTGAAATCAAGAGCCCCATATAAATTTTTCCTCCTTTAATTGTTCCCTCCAGGTTTTTGGTCACAGTGACAAAAAAGCTAACTAAAACATTCTCAAAAGCTTTTTTTTAACTCAAATAAGGCAGAATAATTGCTATTAGAGTATTTTGTTCACAATACAGAGAGCTATTTATGCTTCTGCCCTGTGTATGAGATCATAAGTGCCTAAAACAAACTGGAGGAGTGAAAACAGCATGAGCTTTGGAGTCAGACAACCCTGAACTTATATTCTTTCCACTCACTATCTGTGTCACCTCTAATGACTTGGTCAGCTTTTTGGAAGTGAACTTTAATTTCCTCATCCCTATTGTGGCTAATACCACTTCCCAATAGGACTTATGCAAAGACTAAATAAGAAAGTAAAAGTTCATGACACAGACTTTTGTTACATTTTGGTATTCATTCACTTTCCCAGCAGGTGATGACCCTATATAATTTATGTATAGATTCCCAGAGCTTCAAAAATCTTTAGATTCAGTTAATATTCATTGAGTAAATAAACACATTCTAGAGTTACAATTAGTTAAAAGTAATATAAGTATAAACTTTAACGAAGTCTTTTAAAGTAGTACCACTGTTTGTTATTCCTTCCTACTTATAAATATTATAGTCTCATATTCTGAGATGCCTTGAATCATATTCTTCTCATGTTTGTAATTATAGCATTTAAAGTATTTAGAAATCATGTGATTTGAGGCAAAATATTTGCAAAGCTTTCATTATACTTCCATTTGTACATTTCTCTTTACATAGTCGATTGTAAAGTATGTTTATGAAGTATTTGAATAAAAAGGAATAATGTTTATTTTTTTATTTTTTTTTAAATTTTTTATTGTTGGCTGTTCAAAACATTACATAGTTCTTGATATATCATATTTCACAATTTGATTCAAGTGGGTTATGAGCTCCCATTTTTACCCCCTATACAGATTGCAGAATCACATCAGTTACACATCCATTGATTTACATATTGCCATACTAGTGTCTGTTGTATTCTGCTGCCTTTCCTATCCTCTACTATCCCCCCTCCCCTTCCCTCTTCTCTTTTTAACGGTTTAAATATACAATAATGTTAAGTAAGAAAAGCAGAATATAAAATTGTTCATATATTGTAATAGCAACTATGTAAAAAATTATGAAAAACTACTGACATTTTTTCCAGAGCTAGAAAAATCCATCATAGGATTCATATGCAATCTCAAGGGACTCTGCATATCTAAAACAATTTTTAAAAAGAAGAAGGAAATTGGAGGACTTACACTTCCTGATTTCAAAACTTACCACAAAGATATAGTAATAAAACATATATATTCATATATATTCAAATTATTTTTAACAAGATTTCCAAAACCATTCAATAGGAACAGTTTTTCATCATGTGGCATTGGCAAAACTGGATATCCACATGAAAAAGAATGGAGTTGGACCCTTACCTCAAAACATATAAAATAAAATAACTTAAATGGATCAATGGCTCAAATGTAAGAGCTAAAACTTTAAAACTCATTGATGCTGCATGTGGCAATGATTTCATGGATACAACAATAAAAGAAAAGAAATAGTCCACATCAAAACTAAAGCCCTCTTGCATCAAAGAATACTATCAACAGAGTGAAAAGAAAAAAACCTGTAGAATGGGGAAGAATTGCAAATCATATATCTGATAAGAAGTTAATACCCAGAATACATGAAGAACATCCACTATTCAACAACACAATAACCACTCAGTTTAAAAAAGACTTGAATAGACATTTCTCCAAAGAAGATAGAAAAATAGTTAATAAGAACATGAAAGATCCTCCATGTCATTAATCACTGCAGAATTGCAAATCAAAACCACCATGAGATACCACCTCACATCCATCATGAACAGAAAATAACAAGTGTGGAAGAGAATATGGAGAAATTGGAACCCTTGTATGTTCTTGGAAAGAAAATAAAATGGTGCAGCTGCTATGGAAAACAGTGTGAAATTTCCCTTAAAAAATAAAAACAGAAGTATCATTGCATCCATCAATTTTATTTCTGAGTATATACCCCAAGGAAATGAAAGCAGGGTCTCAAAGAGATATTTGTATAACCATGTCCACAACAGTATTGGTTGTAATAGCCTAAAGGTGGAAGTAACTCATGCTTCCATTGATGGATGAACAGACAAATGAAATTGGTACAGACATACAATAGAATATTATTCAGTCTCAAAAAGAAGTAAATTCTGATACTTGCTACATAACATAGATTAATATAGACAACATTGTGCTGAGTGAAAGAAATTAGTCACAAAAGGAAAATACTCTATGATTCTACTTACATGAGAGATCCAAAGTAATCAAATTCATAGGCACAGAAAGTAGAATGGTGATTCCCGGAGGCCCTGGGAAGAAAGAAATAGGAAGTTATTGTTTAATGATTACAGAGTTTCAATTTTGCAAGTTATAAATGGTTCTGTGGATAGATGACAGTGATAGTAGCACAATAATTTGAATGTACTTTACACCATCAAATTGTACACTTAAATATGGTTAAGATGGTATATTTGATGTTATGTTTATCTTACTATAATTTTAAAATATCACTCAAGAAGAACCAGAAAAAAATACAATGAAATGTTAACCATCTTTTCCTCTAAAAGGTATTTAAAATATTTCCCTGTCTTTTCATATTTCTCATAATGACTATGTATTACTATATAATTAGAAAAAAAACTCAGTTCAAAATTCTTATATGAAAACTTACCAAAATTTGTGGCCATTAGATTTCAATTCATTACTTATTTAGAAGTTCCTGGTCAAGATAAAGCCATTAAACACAGAAGACTTTTTATAAAAAGAGAATGAATAGGACAATATTTCTCATAATTGGGTCAAATAGGAGTGAAGTTGCAATTGGTATCATCACTATCCATTATTTCAGATATATAAGGAGGAGGAATGTCACATCAAAGGCTTTTTGGTCTCCCCCGCCACCCCCTTAAGTAGGAAGCAGTTCCAAAACTCTCCTTCAACTTTTGAAGCAGTTCAATTCTGTAGGAGAGAAATCTCACCACCAGAAATCTAAACCATCAGTGGTGATAATATCTGATCATTTTGTTATGCAGAGAATGAAGAGACTTGACTCTGCATGTTCTGAGACTCACTGACTTAAAAAAAATCGATTTATTACTCTTGGGCTCACCAGATATAGGGAATCATTTATGATATTTATACAAAAAAAAATTATTTATTTTCACTGAATTTACTTGATCACATTACTTTCACAATGATTACATTTATAGCCTCTCTGCAGCCCTTGCAAGAGGCAGCTTAGTCTCCTCCAGCCCCTGGGTGAGCAGTCTCCTGGTCTTCATGGCCACTCTGGACCTTGCTTTCACCTTCTTGTTTAATCCACACTCCCCTCTCCCCACTTTTGAAACTCATATCACCAGATTATGTTACCCTCTGCCCCTCATGGTTGCTGTCAAGGGCCAACTCTCAGGGCATTATTTAGCTTCTGTGTCACTGCTAAAACTCTCACTCGCATCCCACCCTGTTCTTGGAGATTCAATAACCATGCAGTGATCCAAAACATTGTTTTTATAAATGCTTTCTTCCAAGATGCATCTTTCACCCCATGCCACTCACTCCCTTGATCATACACGCTGAGCTGTGACTACAAACAATGTTCACTCCTCCATATTCTCAAATTCCCCCCTTTAGTCTTCGAAAGCCTGGATTTCATTTGTGGTACTTGTTTAGCAAAATCACTAGTCTCGTTAAATCTAGATTTGGCACAGATAAAAATATTGGGCCAGGGGAAGGCCGGGGGCGGGGGGGGGGCGGGCAGGTGGAAATAACCATATTTCCCAGACTTCACTTTCAATTCCTGAACTTGAACCTCCACCATTCATGTGCTATTAGTGCTCCCAGGCAATCACAGGGCACTTCCGTTCACCTCCCACTCATGTGAAGTATTTGCATTTTCTCTCCCTTCCTCCTGTACTCCCATCCTCAGCAGTCAGAAGAGGACTTCCACACATTCTCACTCACCATTCTCAATCTAACAGCAGCTGCACCCCATACTGTGCCTTGTCATCTGATACCAGAGCTGAACTGCACAAGTCATCTAAAACCAAGCACTCCATTCTTGCAGTAATTCCACCTCTTGTCTACTTGAGAATATTGCGTCAGCCTTTCTCCCTCCTCTTTCAAATCTCTTCCTTCATTAAGTTTTTTGCTCTCCCTTGGCTCAATCCTATTTATAAACATGACAGTCTTTCTTCTATCTCAGAAGAAATTCTCTTGAATTCACTGTCATCAGCAGTGATTGCCCTTTCTTAGCAATATTTCTGAGAAAATTGTTTCTACTCAAACTTTGAACTGTGTCTTCTCATTTCCTCTTAACAAGCTTAAGAGTTTTGCCCCATGACTCCACTGAGGTTGCCCTTACCAAAGATGGACAAACCCAGCAGACAGCACTCATGGGGAGGACCTACCAACAGCACCTAGCCCTCCCTTCTCTCTTTTATCCCAGGACACAATACTCTATTGGTTTTCCTATCACAGATCACCCCTTCTTACCCTTTTTGGCTGTTCTTCTCTTCTAGAACTCCTTACTGTTAGAATATGCAAAAGTTCTGTCTCAAGTTCTCTTTCCTTCTTCCTCTACACTCACTCCTTTCATTCAATTAATGGTTTTAAATACCACATATTCATTGACCATTATCGTTCCCCAAACTCTTTTGAATTTCAGAGACATATTTTCAACTCTAGCTTGGTATCTGCACTTTGATCACCAAATAAACATTACATTCCCAACACACCCCGATTAAAATCCTGATTGGTCTCAATTACTGACTCCACCTTCCCTGCACAGTGCAATAAAAGGTCAGCCCTTGGATGAGCTGTGAATTTGCTGAGAAGGAGCAGATGGGACAACCTGAAGGGATGCACCTTGTGGAAGGAACTTGGCCTGGGCTGGTTCATGCACTCAGCTTTTACTTCCTGCACCTGCATTTGCAGACCAGAAAGTCATTTCCTCTGTCAGCTGTGATTTAGGGGAAATGGCTCTGTTGAGACACTGTGGAATTTCTGCTGTCTGTCTGTGGCACAATAACTAATGCTTGTTTTTTTAAGTGCAATTTCCTTTTACATATACTCTGGCTACTGGCTTGCAAGAAAGAGAAAGGCATTGCCAGACAACCAAATGCTTCCAGGCTCCTGAAAAGGGTTAAAAAGAAGCATTTCAAACATGAAAGGGCTAGTGAGGCTTAGGCAAGAGGATTGCAAGTTCAAAGCTAGCTTCAGCAACTTAGCAAGGTCCTAAGCAATTTAGTGAAACCCTGTCTCAAAATAAAAAATAAAAAGGAATGGAATAAATCAACAAATATATGAAAAAATGTTCAACATGTCTATCAATTAGAGAAATGAAAATCAAAACTACTCCAAGATTTCATTTCACTCCAGTCAGAATGGCAGCTATCAAGAATACAAACAACAATAAGTATTGGTGAGGCTGTGGGGAAAAGGGCACACTAATATATTGCTGGTGGGACTGCAAATTGGTATAACCACTATGGAAAGCAGTATGGTGATTCCTTGGAAAACTTGGAATGGAACCACCATTTGACCCAGCTATCCCACTCCTCAGTTTATACTTAAAGGACTGAAAAACAGCATACAGGTACACAGGGACACAGCCACATCAATGTTTATAGCAGCACAATTCACAATAGCTAAATTGTGCCCTTCAATAGATAAATGGAAAAAGAAACTGTGGCATATACCCACAATGGAATATTACTCAGCATTAAAAGAGAATAAAATCTTGGCATTTGTAGGTCAATGGACAGAGTTGGAGAATATCATGTGAAGTAAAGTAAGCAATCCCAAAAAACCAAAGGCTGAATGTGGATGCTGATCCATAATGGGGGTGTGGGGGGGAGCATGGGAGGAATGGAGGAACTTTAGATAGGGCAAAGCAGAGGGAGGAGAAGGGAGAGGGAATGGGGGTAGGAAAGATGGTGGAATGAGATGAACATCATTACCCTACTACATGTATGAAGACATGAATGATATGAATCTACTTTGTGTACAATCAGAGACATGAAAAATTATGTGTACTATGAATTGAAATGTACTCTGCTGTTATGTATAACAAATTAGAATAATTAAATACATTAAAAAAATAAAAAGGATGGGGATATGTCTCAGTGGTTAAGTGTCCCTGGGTTAAATTCCTGGCACCAAAAAAAAAAAAAAGTCATAAAGATTCTTTGTGTGATATATACACACACACATACACACACATGCATATTTTTAAAACATTGTATTATTATATTATAAAAATATTATTATAGAAAACTTGCAGACAAAAATTAGATAAAAAAAGAGAGTAAGAACTCTTTACGGTCCACTAAGAAATAAATATCACAAAATTTTTATGCCTTTGGGCTGGGGATGTGGCTCAAGCAGTAGCGCGCTCGCCTGGCTTGCGTGCGGCCCGGGTTCGGTCCTCAGCACCACATACAAACAAAGATATTGTGTCCGCCAAATACTAAAAAATAAATATTAAAATTCTCTCTCTCTCTCTCCCTCTCTCTAAAAAAATTTATGTCTTTGTTTTTCTTCATAATGAAGTTTTATAAAGTGAAAGCTTTTAAAGTTTAATGAAATAATCTTTGTCTGATAATAATTGAGCAGTCTGGTTTTTGCCTTTAAGTTGAGATGCCTAGGTGTATCCAGAAATGATTTAGCAAGACTGGTGGCATTGTGATCATTTTGGTGGTGCATCCTCTATCACTCATGTTCTATGGTTAACTCAAAGATGACTTCTGCATGTACTAACTTCTGTTTTTCTTTCAATCTTGTTTTAGAACTGGACATCTCTGTACTGTGCCTGTCTCCCACCTTCCCTTACACAAATGACTGACTCCCACAGTAAACCATCATCAGTGAGTGCTAGCCTTTATCAAAGTCAGGAAACAATCCCTCATATCTAGGTAGAGTGCAGCAACATGTGATTGATGGCAGGATGGAGGAGAGTAGATAAGGCCAGGATGAGGTCTGGAGCTAGCTGCTCAAGTCAGTAAGGCACTTTGCAGGGCAGACAATCTGCAGGTACTAGGGAAATTCTGTTCTGGTTAGCAGGTCATCTCAAAGGAGATGCCAACAGGCAATTGCATAGTTCTGATAAGTGGCTGGTATTAGAGATGGAGGAGGTGGAGCATACCAATAGCCTAACAGAGCAAGGAGGGAGAAATAATAATCACTTTCCTTTATTGAGTAAACGCTAATAATAGTACCTGACTCATAGAACAGTAGTGAACATTAAGCAAGATGAAGCATGTACGACTTGTAGCAGAAAGGCTGACCCATAGAACCTGCTCAACTAATGTTTATTAATGAATAATAAATGCTGTTTACTATTACAGTAGTCCCCCTTATCCACAGTTCTAACTTTATACAACATCAGTTACCTATAGTCAACTGTGGTTCAAAAATATTAAATGGAAAATTCCAGAAGTTCAGAGACTCAAATTGCATGCTGTTCTGTGTAGTGTAATAAAATCTCATCTATCCTATTCTGTCCTGCCTAGGATATTGAATCATCCCTTTGTCCAGCATATCCATGCTGTATATACTACCCACTTGCTAGTCACTTAGTAGACATCTAGGTTATCAGATCAACCCTCAGGACATCAGTGCTAGTGTTCAAATAACCCTTATGTAGTAGCCCAACACTATACCTCAATGCCTATATCATTCATCTCACTTTATCTCACCACACAGGCATTATACAATCTCATATCATCATTAGAAGAAGAGTGAATACAATAAAGTAAGATATTTTGAGAGAGATCATATTTACATAATTTTTATAAAAGTATATTGTAAGCTGGGTATCATGATGCACACCTGTACTTCCAGCTACTCTGGAGGCCGAGGCAGGAAGATTGCAAGTTCAAGGCCATCCTGAACAACTTAATGAGAACTTGGCTCAAATTAAAACAAAAAGGCCTGGGGCTGTAGCTCAGTGGTAGAGCATGTGCCTATCATGCACAAAGCCCTGGACTCAATCCCCAGTACCACACACACAAAAGTATATTTTTAAAATTGTTTTATTTATTGTCAGCTATTGTTAGTTCTTACTGTGACTAACTTATAAATTAAGCTTTGTCATAGGTATGTATATATAGGAAAAAGCATACAATACATAGAGTTTTGTATTGGTTACAATTTCAGGTATCCATTGAAGGTATTTTAATGTATTTCCTATGGATAAGGGGGGACTGTAATATTAGCTGTTATTATTCAGCACAGGTGAACAGATGGAGTATCATTGGAGAGGCAGGCACTTCCTTGACTTGTTACCTTAGATAGATGCTGCCTGCTCAGGAATTCTCTCTGCTTTGTGACTAATCACTTCCTATTGGATCCCAACTTCTTGCTCCCAGGTTCTTTCTACTCATGGCATAGTTGGTGACCTGGATTCTAACCCTGACTCTGTCACATCAGCTCTATGAATTTGTGCAAGTTACCTTTCCCTGCTAGACTTCCATGCAGCTCTTTAAGTGCTGGGTTGATGAATTTATGAGTTTTTGTTTTTACTTAATCCTTAGGGGAAATGTCTTCCTTTGTGAGCTAGAGAGCTTCAGCTAAGTCTCATTTAAAAAAAATAAATAAACTGGGCAGAACAATAGAGATTGATGAAATTTTATTTAAGAAATCCATATTGGCCATCTACAATGTTTCATGAATTAGGGATTCTGAGATAAAAGTTATAACCTGGTCCTCAAAGAGAATTAAGTGTGTACAAGGACAAAGAAGAAATTATCACAAATCACTTCATTATATTCTGGGGTAAAGGAAAGCTATCATTCCCAAGAAATGCCAACCGAACAGGATGAAGTGGCCATCCACTCTGGTAGAGAGCAGTAATGTAAATGAAGTTTTCCCCAAAGAATTCATCAGTTGGGTCTTAAAAAAAAAAAAAAAGTAGGTCACATAAGAAAGAGATGGTCTTCCAAGCATTTGGTGATAAAGAGTGTGACATGTCTGAGAACAAGCACCCTGGTGTTCAGGTTCTTCTGGAGTATTGGAGAGAGGTAAATGGTATGGCTGGAGAAAATGCAGCTGGCAGATCGTGAAGCCTATTAAAATAAGTGCAGAAGAAATGAGAAGCATCTGAATAAGATGATGTGATATAAACTGCTGAACACAGCCCTAACCCAGACTAGGGGCTGAGATCAGAGGCTGAGGACCTGAACCTCGTGAGAACTGACATGTATGAGTAGAGTCAAAAGATATCTAGAGAATTGAATCAATGTGACTTCAAAATCCATTAGGTATTATTAAGTTAAGAAATGAGAGATCCAGGGTGATCCCCATGTGTTCAGCCTGAGCATCTGGGTGGAATTTAGCCCAATGGTTTTATGAGGTAATCATACAGAAATAGAGAAAAGTGGTGGGGGAAAAAAAAAAGAAAGAATAAGAAATAAAAGTGGTGGAAAGCAGATTCGGAATGTATGAAGTGGGCTGAGAAAGAAAATAAAAAAGGAAGGCCAGCCTTTTTACAATTAAAAAGAAAAAGAAAAAAGGGGGGATCTGGATGAAAAGTTAAAGAATTGTTCCTATCGGAGTTCGAAAGAGTCTCAGCTTCCTTCTCAGCAGTTAGGTGGGGTTGACTAGAGTATGATGCTTGCTTCACCCTCAGGGTCAAGTTGCTAGAGTGGGAGAGCTAATCCCTTAGGTAAAACTCCTGGAGGTGGGGTTTAAGCTTAGGTGGGCTCCAGGCTCTTTGCTGAATGCCAATTGAACTAGAGATAAAATCAGCACAACTCCAGGACCCAGCAACTGCCCGTGCATGCTGGAAAATTGCACACCAGGTTCCACTCATGTGGTGGTGGAGTCAATTCTTAGTCCACCATGTCACCTGTCTCAGGCTCAGTCTCTAAAAACAGTTTCTCCCACCCCCTTTCAAATTCCCAGCCAGGTGTGTCACTCCCAGCCAGTCCTGCAAGCAGCTGGATTGGAGGGGGAGGGGAGATCTGGGGGGCTTTCCAAAACCAGTTTCCCCTGTTTAAACCTCTTTCCATGTTTGATTATATCCTGATTGCTTAGGTGCATTCTATGCCATGCAGTGTGGGTTTGCCAGGCCTATATTTTGGGGCAATCTTGGGTTTTGCAGGACTCAGCTCCCTCAGCTGCCAGCCCCTCACTGTAGCTGCAAAATGCTTCCTTCTAATGTCCTCTGCATGCAGTCGGGATAGTTGGGCTTCTTTCCTGCATAAAGATTTTATGCAGTGTGCCTTTCAGTTTAGTCAGGCAATGTCTTTGATCTCTAGACTCTCCATATCCAAACACACCTCAGGACTCCTAAAAATGTGGGTTCCTTTAATTCTACTATCCTTCCACTTTGCTCATGGAGGGACCACTCTGGCAGGTGCCTCCATCTGCAACAGCAGCTGTGGGACTTCTTTTATTCTTTCTTTCTTTTTTTAAATTTTTAAATAGACCTTTTTATTGTTTTTGTGTTCTAATTAGTTATACATGACAGCCGAATGTATTTTGATTCATTGTACACAAATGGAGCACAACTTTTCATTTCTCTGGTTGTACAGGACGTACACACCACTCGTGCAATCATACATGTACCTAGGGTAATGAAGTGAGTCTCATTCCGCCATCTTTCTTACCCCCATGCTCCTTCTTCCCCTCCCTCCCCTTTGCTCAATACAAATTTCTCCATTTTTCCCATTCCACCCGTCCATTACGAATCAGCCTCCACTTACCAACAACACATTTAGTCTTTGGTTTTTTGGGATTAATTTAGCATGATATTCTCCACTCTGTCCATTGACCTGCAAATGCCATGATTTTATTCTCTTTTAATGCTGAATAATATTCCATTGTGTATATGTACCACAGTTTGTTTGTTTTTTTATCCATTCATCTATTGAAGGGCCTTTAGGTTGGTTATACAATTTAGCTACTGCAAATTGGGCTGATATAAACATTGATATGGCTGTGTCACTGTAGTATGAAGATTTTAAGTCCTTTGGGTATAGACGAGAAGTGGGATAGCTGGGTCAATTGGTGGTTCCATTCCAAGTATTCTAAGGAATCTCCATACAGCTTTCCAGAGTGTTTGCACCAATCTCCAGTGCCACCAGCAATGTACAAGTGTACCTTTTCTCCAAAATCTTCACCAACACTTATTATTTATTTTTAAATATGACCATTTTATTATGTTTTTGTTCTAATTAGTTATACATGACAGCTGAATGCATTTTGATTAATTGTACACAAATGGAGCACAACTTTTCATTTCTCTGGTTGTATACAATGTATACACCATTTATGCAATCATACATGTACCTACGGTAATGCTTATGTTCTTGATAACTGCCATTCTGACTGGAAGGAGATGAAATCTTAAGAGTATTTTTTGATTTGCATTTCTCTAAGTACTAGAGATGTTGAACATTTTTCATATATTTGTTGATCAATTGTATACCTTCTTCTGAAAAGTGTCTGTTTGGTTCCTTAGCCCATTTAGTGATTGGGTTATTTGGGTTTTTTTTTTGGGGGGGTGTTAAATTTTTTGAATTCTTTCTGCATCCTGGAAATTAAAGCTTTACCAGATGTGCATGTGTTAAGGATTTTCTCCCAATCTGTAGGTTCTCTCTTCACATTATTGATTGTTTCCTATGCTGAGAAGAAGCTTTTTAGTTTGAATCTATTCCATTTATTGATTCTTGATTTTATTTCTTGTGCTTTTGGAAATTTCTTATTTTATTATATCCAATTTCCTGAGTCCCGAATCTGTTTTGAATGTTCAGTATTAAATTCCAGTAAAGTACCCCCCATACACACTCTTTTTTTTTTTCACCTACCTTGCTCAGAAGTGCATATCTGCTTGCTTGATTTCATGCCATGGAATAGCCAGGAAAGCCACCTTCTCTTTCCACCATCTTGAAAATCCACGGTGTATCTCCTTACAATGGATTTTTATATTTTAATTATATATATATAATATATATATATTTATATATATATATAATATATATTATATATATTTTATATATATATAAATATATATATATTATATATATTTTAGTTTTACTTATATATATTTAGTTTTACTTAATGCATTCTACTAGCTTTTTCAAAAGAGTAATATATATAAAATTCTGATGATTTTTTTCCACAGAAACAGAAAAAGCAGTCATAATATTCATTTGGAAAAATAAGCTCAGAATAGCCAAAGTAATCCTCAGCAAGAAAAGTAAAGCAGGAAACATCAAGATACCAGAACTTAAATTATACTACAGAGCTATAGTAACAAAAACTGCATGGTATTGGTACCAAAACAGACGTGAAGATCAATGTTTACAGACATAAACCCACATCAATACAGTTATCTCATGTAGCCAGTTGAAATTAGACCCCTATTTCTCACCCTGAACAAAACTCTATTCTAAGTGGATCAAGGTCCTAGGCTTTAGATCAGGGACCCTGTGCCTAGTAGAAGAAAAAATAGGACCAAATGTTCATCTGTTGGCTTAGGAACTTAATTCCTCAACAGGATTCCTACTGTGTAAGAATGAAAATAAAGATCCAATAAATGTAATGGTATCAAACTAAAAAGCTGCTTCACAGCAAAGGAAACAATCAAGAATGCAAAGAGAGAACCTGCAGAATGGAAGAAAATCTTTGCCCTCCACAACTCAGAGTATTAATCTCCAGGATATAAAAAGAATTTAAAAATTAAAAAACTTAACACAAAAAAACCAAATAACCCAATAAAAACTGGGCTAAGGAACTAAACAAAAACTTCACAGAGAGGAAGTATGATCAATCAACAAATACGTTTAAAAAATGTTCAACATCTCTAGCAATTAGAGAAATTCAAATTAAGACTACACTGAGATTTCATCTCACTCTAGTCAGAATGGCAACTGTCAATAATACAAGTAACAATAAATATTGGTGAGGATGTGGGGGGGAAAGGCACACTTATACATTGGTAGGACTGCAAATCGGTACAACTATTATTGGAAAGGGGTCTGGAGATTCCTCAGAAAACTTAGAACCACCATTTGACCCAGTTATCCCACTCCTTGGCATAAACCTAAAGAACTTAAAATCAGCATACTATACTGACATGGCCACATCAATGTTTATAGCAGCTAAAATCACAATAGCTAAGCTATGGAACCAACCTAAGTGCCCTTCAACAGATGAATGGATAAAGAAACTGTGGTATATATACACAAAAGAATATTATTAAGTCATAAAGAAGAATGAAATTTACCAGTAAATGGATGGAACTGGAGACTATCATGCTAGGTGAAATAACCCAATTCCAAAAATCCAAATATGTGGATACTAACACACAATAATGGGAGAGGGGAGAATAGAAGTTCATTAGATTAGATAAAGGGGAATGTAGGGGAGGGAAAAGGATGGGAATAGGAATGACAGTAGAATGAATCAGACATAACTTTTCTATATGAATACATGACCAGTGTAACTCCACATTACGTGCAATCACAAGAATGGGAAGTTGTACTCCATGTATGTATAATATGTCCAAATACATTCTACTGTCATGTATAACTAAAAAGAACAAATAAAAAATTTTTTAAAAAAATTATATATGCCCAATAACCTTACATAGAAGATGAAATGCATTAAGCATTTTTTAAAAATCCAATGAAAGTTTTTTTAAGAGAGAGAGAGAGAAAGAGAGAATTTTAAAATATTTATTATTTTTTAGTTTTCAGTGGACACAACATCTTTATTTTATTTTATTTTTTATGTGGTGCTGAGGGTCGAACCCAGTGCCCTGCGCATGCCAGGCGAGCACATTACCACTTGAGCCACATCCCCAGCCCCAAAAGTTTTTTTAATCATAGTATATTCAGAGAAATAGAGACAGGAAGAAAAACAATTATCTGTCACTACAACAACCATATAAATTTCTGAATTTTTATCTGTGCCACTTTATGCATGTATTTAAAAGTTTTAATTATAATAGTTGATATTTAATCAATTTTTCACTCAACATTTCCTGTGCTGATACTACTATCCTTCATTCCAGCATGGTTTACAGGTAGACTATAATTTGTTTAAACTTTCCCCTTTGTTAGAATGCTTGAATTTCTTGGTTATTATAAATACCTTTGTGATGAATACCTGTGTGAATTTTTTCCCTACTTAGAAGTATTTCCTTCCAAGAATGGATTCCCAGAAATAGAATTACTGGACACGACCATTTTCTCAATGACCTTTGTCATAAGATACATCAATGGTGCTTGACCCAGATGATGTTGGAGTTCCCCATCCCTCAATGTAGAGGTCTTTGTGTGTCTTAATCAGACCAACAGAAGGGAGCCATAGCTCTCATTCTGGGACAATTCACCATTTTTGTGATTCTATTTCAAAAAATATTGGCCACCTTCTGCATTCCATCAGTTTTATAATAATTCAAAATGAAATGTGTAGCATTTCTTTTTTTAAATTTTTTTTAGTTGTAGATGGACACAATATTTTCATTTTTATGTAGTGCTGAGTATCAAACCCAGTGCCTCACATGTGAGAGACAAGCACTCCACCACTGAGCTACAACCCCAGCCACTTTGTAGTACTTCTTTATTCATCAAATATATTCTACATCTGTAACTAGGAAATTTGACAGGTGATATTATCAACTGGTTGATGTAACCCAAGACCAGTGAAATTCAGAGACACTGCACTGGTTTAGAAAATATCCACGTCTCAAATGCATTAGGGCAACATAGCTACATTTGGGTGTCACTGTTTTTGCTGTATCTGCATGTTACTTGTAGTATTATTTGTTTCTTAAATCAATAGTAAATCATCTCAGTTTTTTTTTATTTAGTGTCTTCCAATAATATCTATAAATCAGAGTTTTTATGAAGTAATTATAATTTTTGCTCACATCAAACTAAATGTGTAATTCAAATTTTTAATGGTTAAAAAAGTCACCTATAGTTAGTAGTAGGTATGTCATACTTTAGAGAAACTGTATTTGTATCTATCTGCTATTTAGGCTATAATCATCTCTTTCTGTTTTTCAGACACAGAATGATAGCACCAGCTAATAGTCTTGTTTTTAAGTTTGTTTATCCTTAAGACACTATAAATAAAGCAAATAGCAACATCCAAGATGTCACAGTTAATATCAAGAAACAAAGACTCCCCTGATTAGAGAGGTGTCAATGACAATAACAAGCATAGGGACTGTGTTTGTACCAGAAATGTGAATGCAAGTTCCTGTAAATTATTCAGCCTCTAGGTGCTTAAAATTTCAAGAAGAAAAACTCTTTACAAAGAACAGCTTATGCCCCCAAACATCATTCTATTGAAAAATTAAGGGACAGAAAAGGCAGGATATGTGTGTGTTCAGGGGAAAGGGATCTGTAAAATTCTTTAGAATGGTAGGAGTCATGGAATTCAGAAATATCTTGACACACACACACATGTATTCTTAAGGAAAATTCCAGGTTTGAAACCCCAAACTAGATCCTATAGGAGAAGTACCATTCCAGATTAACAGATCAGCCATGCTCACCACTCAGTATTATCATATGTAAGATTTTATAACATCTGTCATTTGATTTACATGAGTTTTTGAAAAAATAATTTTAAATACATTTTTTAAATGTAAATTAATTATTGGCTTCCTTCTTGTGCAGGTAGGGATGCTGTAACATTTTGGTGTCTTATGGGGGGAAGAACTTTAGATCCATCTCAGATTCATATGATCTTTAAAGTGGGGAGGAAGTTATTTTTAGAATAATTTTAAGTATTTTGCTCCTTTCCAGGCTGGAGGTTGACAGAGTTGGGAAGGAGATGAGAGAAGTTAATTGTTGGTTCAGCAGACATAATGACTTGACTTGGCATTTGTTCATTTCTGGAGTGTCCCCCAGGAGGTAATTTTGCTGACATCCACCCCCATGAGAAAGTATATACACCTTACAGACATGAAATCCGTGGCACACCACCCGGACTTGGAGGCCTCTGGGATCTGTGGCACAGTTACACTTGCTCTCTCCATCATGTTTGGGGAGATGGTGTATATGTATATATGTATATGTATATGTATATGCTTGGACAGTGACAGCGAATACATAAGAGAAATTTAAAGTGTTCTTAAAGATGATATATCACCCAACCCAAAGTCGATATGTAAAAATGTTAGAGACGCTAAGTAAAAATACAAAACAAAAACCGAGAGGGAGATAAAAGCAAATATTAGAAATAGAGATGCCATTAGGTTGTGTCATAAAGTCCTCTGTTTTCTGGTCCTGCTTCTGCCATAAGCCTTCTGAAAATCTCAAATAATATTAAAGGTTTTAATTTGTGGCTTTCCAAAGTAAGCTAGAGTCCTCCATTCAAATTCTAAATTTTTTTTAGAGGGGTGAGTATCTTGGATTGAACTCAGGGGCACTTGACCACTGAGTCACATCCCTACCCACTTTTATTGTATTTTATTTAGAAACAGGGTTTCACTGAGCTGCTTAGCACCTCGCTCTTGCTGAGGCTGGCTTTGAATTCATGATCCTCCTGCCTCAGCCTCCTGATTACAGGGGCCACCAGACCTGGCAAATGATAAAATTCTTCAATGAAAGGATTCTTCTAACTAGACACAGGAAGGAATTTAGATTTTCATTCTCACTACGTAATGCTTGCCCACATCCAGAATTCCTGCCAGTTCTTCCCATGTGTCAAGAGTAACTTTTATCTACATGCTTCTTAGCAAAGTTATTGATTCCATCAAAAAAGAAGTTGTTTCTAAGGTTACTTCTTATGTAGTTAAGCAAAAGTACCAAGGTTGGTTTTTAAACTAAGTAATCTCAACAATTCTTTAAAGCTTTAATCAAACATCTTGATTCAGTGACAAATAAGGTCAGATGTTCATTAGCAGGTCTAACAAGCTCTGTGAGGTAAGCACCTTATTATTAAGCCTTATTTAAAAAAAAAAAAAACTTACTCATTTTCTCCTCTTCACAATACTGAAGTTTATCACTGTAGGTAAGTAGCCCTTCCCCACCTCCCCTCACCCCTCCTCCATCCCATCCCTCCATTCACCCACTTCTGAGGAATTTTCAGAAGTGTAGATGTTCTTAGAGTACCAAAGTCATTTAAATGTAAACAAGATATGTTAATGAATAGGGTCAGCAAGTATACAGTAATTTACAATTTGAGGAAGTACTTCCGTACACATAATGCCATCCTTTATAAACAACATCTACTGCAATTACTCATTTGAAGGCTGATACTCACTTTTATCTCAAAGAAGAGGAAAAACACTTTAAGATCCAGCAAATCTGACTCTGGAAAGAATTAATTCCAGTACAACGTCTCCGAAATATACTGTTTCTCATAAACAGCCTTGGTTTCAGGAAGTTGGAATCTGAAAGAAAACAAATGCTGTCACTGTCTCAGAACACGGTTGTGTAATTCAACACCCGGCAGTTTTGTCACAAGACACACCCCTTTAGGAATTACTCTGTTGAAAGGTATGCTGGGAGTTGTATTACTACAGAAAGTTCCTTCTCTTAATCAAAGAGCAAAAAGCTCCTTATTTGGACTAAATCAGAATGGAGAGTCCTTTGAGCTACAAGAAAATAGAAGATCAGTAAGAAACAATGAATGTGACATTGTTTAAATTTATTATTAAAGGACAAAATCTTATTAAGACTGCATTTCTGTGCTGCATCTCAGAATCAGACTGCAGAAGTGAGCTTGATGTCACAGAGACACACGCATTACCTGGTTTATTTACACCAAAAATGAAGTTAGAATTTTTCTGATAGAAAATCTGGTGAGGCTGACTGGTTTGATAGTGAGGATGGTTTAACTGGGTTATATGGTGGGCACTGTCCTTCCATGAAACAATCTAAAGTCCAAGTTTTGACCAAAAAACAAAAACAAATCAAAAATACAAGAGAAAATTTTAAATTATTTATCAAAATACATTTTATTGGGGGCTGGGGTTGGGGCTCAGCGGTAGAGCCTCATCTAGCATGGGCGAGCACAGGGTTTGATCCTCAGCACCACATAATAATAAATAGATAAAGGTATCATGTCCAACAACTTAAAAAATATTTTAAAAAGTGCATTTTATTGGAAAAGTTTTTGAAGGCAATGATATTTAAACTTTCTTAATCCTTTCTGAGTCTTCTGGGTTGAAGAAGTTTATGTGAATGGAAGAGGAATAGATTTCTTTAATGGTAATTTGAAACATTTTGGTAAAGCCTTTGGTGTACTTCCCAGAATCTGAGAGAGTGAAGGACTTTAATAACTAGGTAAGAAAACCTCAGGCAAGTTGCATGGTTTCCAGCTCTGCCTCCCCAAAAAACAGAATGAAAGAACTGAGTAGTTAGAAGATAGATCACTTTACAAAACTGTTTGTGAGAGAGGACTACATAATTCTTAATAAATGCCCATGGAAAAAGTTCACATAACTAAAAAGCATTGTATAACAAAACTCTTTCTATTTCTAAACAGAGTTTCATTTTTGTGAAATACTGTTTTATTCTAACTGTAAATAAAATTCATCCATGAACTAATTTTTAAAATCCCCATACATCTCACTGAAAAATGCATTTTAAATAAAACTTTTTTTCTGTTTAATACTAATCAAACTATATAATTTTGTCTTTCTGAATGAATAATTATTCTGAATGAGTATTATTGGTATAACTTATCTTAAAAAACTTAATACTTATTGTCTAATGTCAAAAGAAGCAAAAATAGTTTCAACATACACATATTTTCATTATATTAAAAATGCATTCAAGCCAGGCACGGTGGCTCATGGCTGTAATTCCAGCGGCTCAGGAGGCTGAGGCAAGAGGATCTCTCGTTCAAAGCCACCTCCAGCAAAAGTGAGGTGCTAAGCAACTCAGTGAGACCCTGTCTCTAAATAAAATACAAAATAGGGCTGGGGATGTGACTCAGTGGTCAAGTGTCCCTTAGTTCAATCTCTAGTACCAAAAAGAAAAAAAAAATGCAATCCAAACTTTGAGGCATATAAACTATTTTATATTAGGAGAAAATTTTATGGAGAAAGTGAAATGAAAACAGAATTTTAAGGAGATAAAGGAATAATGTAAAATTTCCTATTGTTGAAGAACTTGCACATGTGTTTTTAAATGGATGATAGGGAGCTTCAAATCACTGGGATATATCATTTTCATTGAGCACATTTAGAATATGTTAAAGTTTTGTTTCTTAAAGGTCTTCTACAACTATTTAAAGTTATGATAAACAATGCATATCAACTTAAAAACATGTGAGGGACTAATTGGTTTTGCAGAATTGTTTGTGAGGTAAGTGAGTAAAAATGTTAGAAAATGAGTGTTTAGGGAGAAGGACTGGGTATTTGAGAGCCTAGAAGAGAGCATTGGACACTTGGAAAAGAAGAAAGGGTATGGATGGAAGAGGAGGGACCTAATGAGTCATTTATCTTCCAGATACTTAGAGAACAGTCAAGTTGGTCTTTGATAAGATTTCCTGGTAGAGTCCCCAGAATCGCAGAAACACACATATAATATCTCATTTGTGATCACCATATTCAGTTTGGGGAAGTTTGCAAAGATAGTGGTTCCTTGGGTGAAAATTTAATAGCACAAGCTTCAGCCATGGCAGAAGCTTGACATGTGCACCTATGAAGGAAGTGCATTGGGACACACTGAGAAGGACTGATTGCAGCATCATGTTCATTTTGATTTTCTGAGTTTTATAATTTTGAATATAAATAACAAGTTTAAAGTATCTGCTTTGTGCCAAGTGTTCTTTTGGTGCCATGGATTCCGACCAGACTGAGCACATAATCAATATCCTTAAAGCCATCACAATGATAGATAGATCAGTGGAAATTAGCTTGAAAAATAGGCAGCAATTAGCTCATAATGTAAGAGCTATCTGTTTCATTTTAAGAAGTGTGTAAATTTGTGTCCAAAACACTGGGGACTCACAAGAAATTATAGGTATATGGTAACTAAATCGTTTAACTTTTTTTTAGAAGGTAACCTTGAGGGCTGGGGATGAAGTTTTGCAAAAAAAAAATAAATAAATAAATAAAAGGAGGAGAAGGAGAAAAGAGAGAGAATGCTTGTTGTAGTGGGAAAATTGAATTATGAGGCAAGGTTTATATCAGTAGGTGGTAGATTGGAAGGCAAGATAGTTAAGGAAAAGAGTTACAAGATTACTGTAATGTTCTAGACAAGTGATGACTGGGCTTAGTTAAAAACAATAATAGTGGAAATAAAAAGAATGGGAAGGAAATATTTAGGAGAAAGAATAACAGACCTAGGTAAGACACATAGGAATTTGGATAAATGACTTAGAGTTAGTAAAAAAAAAAAAAACTAACTAGTTAGAGATTAATGAGTGAGAATAGACAGGATGAAAAGAGATCATTGAGAAAGAAACTCAGTAATATTAGGAGTTATACAGAAAAAAAGAGGAGTCCTCAGAGAGGCTGGGGAGATATTCCCTAGAATGATGTAGAAAAAACATGTGGATTTCCAGTTTTCCCAGCACCATTTTTTTGAAGAGGCTATCTTTTCTCCAATGTATGTTTTTGGCACTTTTGTCTAATATGAGATAATTGAAGTTATGTGGGCTACACTCTGTGTCCTCTATTCTCTACCATTGGTCTACAGGTCTATTTTGGTCCAATACCATGCTGTTTTTATTACTTTTGCTCTGTAGTATAGTTTTAGGTCTGGAATAGTAATGCCACCAGCTTCACTCTTCTTGCGAAGGATTGCTTTGGCTATTCTGGGTCTCTTATTTTTTCCAGATGAATTTCATGCTCGCTTTTTCTATTTCTATAAAGAATTCCATTGGGATTTTGATTGGGGTTTCATTAAATCTGTATAGTGCTTTTGGTAGTATGGTCATTTTGACAATATTAATTCTGCCTATCCAAGATCAAGGTAGTTCTTTCCATCTTCTAAGGTCTTCTTTAATATCTTTCTTTAGCATGTTATAGTTTTCATTGTGGAGGTCTTTCACCTCTTTTGTTAAATTTGTATCTTATTTTTTTTTTTGAGGCTATTGTAAATGGGGTGGTTTTCCTAGTTTCACTTTCAGCAGAATTGACTGATGTACAAAAATGCCTTTGATTTATGGTGCTGATTTTATATCCAGCTATTCTCACCATGCACAAAACTCAACTCAAAGTGGATTAAGGACTTAGGAATTAAACCTAATGGAAGAAAAAGTAGGACCAAATCTCTATCATGTTGGATTAGGCACCAACTTTCTTAATAAAACTCTTGTATTGCAAGAATTAAAACCAAGAATCAATAAATGGGATGGATTCAAACTAAAAACCTTCTTCTCAGCAAAAGAAACAATCAGTGAGGTGAATAGAGAACCTACAGAATGGGAGCAAATCTTTACCACAAGCACATCAGATAGAGCACTAATCTCTAGGGTATATAAAGAACTCAAAAAGCTAAACTCCAAAAACAAACAAACAAACAAACAAACAACAACAAATAACCCAATCAATAAATGGGCCAAGGAACTGGACACTTCTCAGAAGAGGATCTATAATCAATCAACAAACATATGAAAGAATGTTCAACATCTCTAGCAATCAGAGAAATGCAAATCAAAACTACTCTAAGATTTCATCTCACTCCAGTCAGAATGGCAGCTATTAAGAATACAAACAACAATAAGTGTTGGCGAGAGTGTGGGGGAAAAGGCACACTCACATGTTGCTGGTAGGACTGCAAATTGGTGCAGCCAATATGGAAAGCAGTATGGAGATTCCTTGGAAAACTGGGAATGGAACCACCATTTGACCCACTATCCCACTCCTTGGACACAGCCATATCAATGTTGATAGCAGCACAATTCACAATAGCTAAATTTTAGAACCAACCTAGATGTCCTTCAGTAGATGAATGGATAGAGAAACTTTGGTATACATACACAATGGAACATTACTCAGCATTAAAAGAGAATGAAATCATGGCATTTGCAGGTAAATAGTTGAAGTTGGAGAATATAATGCTAAGTGAATAAAGCCAATCCCCCCAAACCAAAGGCCGAATGTTTTCTTTGATATGAGGATGCTGACTCATAATGGCGATGGGTGGGGGGAGCGTGGGAGGAATGGAGGAATTTTAGATGGGGCAAAGGGGTGGGAGGGGAAAGGAAGGGGGTGGGAAAGAATAGTGAAGCTGGATGAAAACAGAAATGTGTAATGTGTCCATGGGTTTGGGAAGAAGGTCAGGATGACTTTAACAGGAGCAAATCAGTGGAGGGGCAGAAGAGAACAATGATGGAATACTGTACAATCTGGGGAAGTGCGGTAGGAGGGAATTCCGGAGGAGGGACTTCCTTTTGGGGCCGGGAAAACGGTTGGCATATTTCCTAGGAGCCTACGGGGCATTGGCGGCAGTTTCAAAAATAAAGTTTGTTCCTGCTAGAGTGGCTCGTGATTTTGTGCCCAGCCAGACTGCGGCAACTATGAATCAGCCTCCTTATATCAGAGAAAACATTCGGCATTTGGTTTTTTGGGATTGGCTAACTTCAATTAGCATTATCTTCTCCAACTCCATCCATTTACCTGCATATGCCATGATTTTCTTTTCTTTTCTTTTTTTTTTTTTTTGCTGAGTAAGTAAATACTTAAATATAATATTTAAGGTGAAGTTTCTTTTTTGTACTAAAAATTTCTTCTGATGACAAGGAGTACTTTTTGAGGAAATTTAGAATCAACAAGGAAAATTGCTACTTGGTTTAGGAGACATATGACAAGCAAAATAGTGTACCTCCCAAATCTTCTTTCCTTACTTACATGGCCTCTGGTACTGATAGTGGGTGACTGGGAGCCCCAGGGCCATTGGCGAACTTCATAATAGACTGGGACCCCGTAACAAAAGCAACTCTTGTTAGTTTTCTGTTTGTTGTTTAAAACATGGTGCCATGGATTCCGACCAGTTTAAAACAGCATCCATTAAATTATCTGCAAACTATTTATAAATGCAAACGCATTTTAAATGTCTACAAATGGTACCATAAGTAGAGCAAGGAACTTTTTAAAGTTTTTAAGAATTTAGAGGAATAATAAAGTTTCTATGATATACAAAACAAACAAACAAACAAAAACCACAGTGCCCAACAGGCACCAAGTGCACACCTGTAATCCCAGCAGCTCAGGAGGCTGAGACAGGAGGATCTCAAGTTCAAAACCAGCCTCAGCAAAATCAAGGTGCTAAGCAAGTCAGTGAGACCCTGTCGCTAAATAAACTACAAAATAGGGCTGAGGATGTGACTCAGTGGCCAAGTGCCCCTAGTACATCCCATTCTTATTTCAAGATTTCTGTCAGAAATCTGGCACATTACTGCTGAGAACACTCAGTTCTCATCTGAGGCTCCAGGTCCCTTTCAGGCCCATTTGGGTTGTTGACAGAATTGCAGTTGTAGAGCTGAGGTCCCTATTTTCTCATTAGTTGTTGGCTGGACCGCTCTCCACTCTTAGATGGCACCCAAAATTCCCTGCCATGTGGCCTTTGCAAGGAGTTCTGGTGAAACATTTGCCTGCTTCCAGGCCAGGAGCACGTGCCTCTGACTTCATTGAAAGATCTGTCCTCTTAAGAACTCACCAGCTTGTCGAGAACGTGTGGAAACTAGAGAGAAAAAAAATGAACAAAAAATGGCAGCTGGGGAAACTAATGAAGATAGATGGGAGACCAGTAGAGTAGGAGGACCTGAGAAGTGCGGAGGGAAGGGAAATGGAAGTAGTGGGGAATGAAATGGACCAAATTATGTTATGTGCATATAGGAGGCTGGCTGTTTGTTGTGGATCCAATATAAAATTTGCAGTTTAGTAGGAATATGTAACATCCAAGCCCACTATTACATGTCATAATGCACCAATTAAAAAAGAAAACTCACCTTCTTAGGTCCAGCCCAACTGGATCTTCTTTCTTTGGAAACCAAGACAACTGATTAGGACCCATCACAGTGGTGGCATGCCATCACATCTATAGGTTCTGTTGTACTCAGAGGAGGAGCTGATACAGACTTGTTCACCAGTGGGCAGGAGTCTGGGGGCCATCTTAGAACTCTGTCTTCCACAGCAACTGTCCCACACTGCCCATAGGGAGAACTGAGGGCCCTACACAGGCTGACTCTTTTACCTCCTTATACCCTCCACAGACCCTGTCTCTAGGGCATCCAGTTTTCTCCTTATCACTAACTACTCTCTGGAGACCCTGAATTTTATCAGTCTTCCATCATATGAAAAATACTGAGGCTCTGAAGCACTGGGATTTCTCTCTTGAAAGATTCTCTTACTTGTCTCTTTTTATCAAGTTTGAGTATGTGTGTGTGTGTGCGTGTGTGTATAAGTAAGTAAATGTAATATGTGCAAAATATTATAAAATCCAAACAGCCTGAAAAAGCACACAATGAGAAATCTCTCTCCCACTCTCACCTTCTACCCCTCTCTCCACCATGCTCTTCTCAGATTAATCAATATTATCAGTTCCATGGATCTCTGCGGATAGTTCATGCATTCAAATACATCTTTCTACAAATGGTAGCATTTTTGTTCTGTACTTGTTTTTTCTTTAGTAGTGCATCCTGAAGTTCTTTCCACATAAATCTAAATTGTCCGTTTTAATTCCAGCAACTTTACTGCAGGAAAAGAAAAAGAAGTCCAAACTAAGACTTCTGGGTTTCCATGCAAACAATTTGGGTTTCTTCCTGTCACTCATTTTGGGATTAATGGAAGAAGAGCTAGGTGAGGTTATCTCAGACAATGCCAAATGTTTTTGTAGACTAGCATAGCAGCCCTGAGTGGAGTTACACATAATCTGAAGGTCTGAGTTGGACAAGGGAGTCAGGTGAGGGTTTATCTTCATTGCAAAGAGCATCCTGAATAGAGAGCAGGTATCCCATAACCCAGTTACCAGCAAGAAACATAGACAAGCAACTCTGTCTTACTTTTTCTATAGGATGTCATTGTATTACCATAAATCAGCTTCCTTTATTTCTAATTATAATGAAAAAAGTGGACTTAATTGTGGATTTTGAGAAAGTATCTAAAAACTATTCTGAAGATTCTCTCCATGGAAAAATATTTTTGTAGTCTGAAACAACCAAGTATCAATTAGATATTATGTGGAATCCATATCATAGGGATGAGGGTGACGGTGGTGGGGAAAGTTAATTTATGGAATACGACAATTGAATAGAAGAACTGAGGGGAAAAATACTTTTAGTATCAATACAACATGGTAATTTCAAAATGTTCAAAGCTGGATAGAAATATGTTAGATTGTGGGCATTTTATATTATTTTCAAATTAAATGATTAGCTACTGATAGTTCAAACAGTAAGTCTCTCATTTTTGTACCAAGAACATTTATATCCATTGTTTTCTTCTGTTTTGATTTGCTGAACAATCCAAGTCCAACTTTGGGGGTATCCATTTTCCTAAAGAGTTCCTTTTAAAATCTTCCTGAAAGTACTTAGTGTACTTCCTATGACCCCATCACCCCTGGGAGGGTTTGACTTTTTTTTAATTTTAATTTTTTTTTTTTGAGAGAGAGAGAGAGAGAGAATTTTTTAATATTTATTTTTTACTTTTCGGTGGACACAACATCTTTATTTTATTTTATGTGGTGCTGAGGATCGAACCCAGTGCCCCTCGCATGCCAGGCGAGCGCGTTACTGCTTGAGCCACATCCCCAGCCCTCTGCTGAAGTCTTCATGAAAGTCACAAAAAAGTGGTTTAACCTCTAATTTACAAGGTGTTAGCAGCCCATAAATGCAAGAGAAAGTTTTATTCTTTGAAGCCACTTTAGGACCGAAGGACAAGTTTGTTAAAATGACACGACCACATTGAAACTAAAAGAATCAATTTTCTGTTCCTTTTCAAAAAAGGAAACTACAAATAAGAAGGCCTCAAAAGTGCAGTCCAGCAGGCATTTTCTCATCAGCAGATTTGTAATGGCAGCACCTGGTGAGAGCTTTACATTTCTCCAGTCTAATGTGACTGCTGGAGGACTTTCACATTTTAGTCATTTGCTTAGTAAACTTTCATTGCATAAAGTCCCACTGTGTTCCTTTCACAGTGAAGACATTTTCATGATCAAAGAATGATGCTTAGGTTTTTCCGTTAAAAATGATCTTTACTGTTTATTTAAATTTGACTCTGAATAAAAATAAACAAGTAAAATCTATTAAATCTGTAAAATGAGCTCTTCATTTAAAAATAACTGTTTTAATGGCTTTACACAAACAGAAATAGCAATGAAAACAAATGACTTAATTTAGATATGAATGATTTAAAATTGCTTCTTTTGTAAATACTCCCAAGGAACTTCAGAAAATTCAATAAATTGAAATTATGGAAATAGGTACATTTCTCTGTGGCTCTGACCCTGTTCAAGCTTTTAGAAGTTTTTTTGGACCTTTTCTCAGTTTTCAAGAAGTCCGGAAAACCAAGATGGAATGACCATACCCACTATTTGAAAGGAGATAAGCATCACATTGAACTCTGCCAAGTGTCCCTTCAAGTCTTCAAAGAACACAAAGAATAGAAGCCTCTCCAGTGCACACTTTGACATTTTTTCAATTCCCTCAATCTTCAGGTTGAAGATCCATTATTTTTAACCAGTTGCCAGAGGGAAATGACTGTTAATGAAATTCGATTATAACACATAAATAATAGCTTATTTAAAGTATCATTGTGAGTCCTTTAGTAAATCAAATAGGTCAATCATCTTAAGAGAAACAGAACAATCTCTAGCATTTTGTACTTTTTTTTTTTAGCAATTGTTGCATTTTCTCTATCAGTTACTAATAACACCTACTTATTTGGTTCTTTGCAGTTTATAAAATATTATCACATCCTCTTTGATTTACCTTTCAGGATTATAAAGCAGGGGCTGGGGTTATGGCTCAGCTGTAGAGCGCTCACCTAGCACGTGTGAGGCCCTGGGTTCGATCCTCAGCACCACATAAAGATAAATAAATAAAACAAATGTAATGTTTCTAACTACAACTAAAAAAATACTAAAAAATTATGCAGCAGAAAGTCCAATTCTGATAACATTGTTTTATTTTATGTGTTTATTGGCCTAGTCAAGTTGCACTTCTTATCTACCACCTGCTCTAATTATTCTTCAACGGAAAGAGGATACACTGGCTGTCTTTATTCTTAACAAGAAATAATAAATGTTGATGATTAACAAAATTTCAGTTCTTACAGGAATCTACTTCACTGTAGATGCACCCCTCCCTTGGTCATAATCACGCTCCTGACTATCCCTATCTCAGTCAGAGAAGTTCAAAACTTCACTCCTCCCACACCGCCTCTCAGACCGGGAAGCATCAAGCATGCTTTCGTGTCACTTTATTGCCAGTGAAAATGACCCACAATCAAGCAGAGAATCCAGACGAGTGGCTTCCATTTGATGACTATGAGAATCAGTGCATCGTCTCGCAAAACGTTAAGTAGCTATGATGACCTCAGTCATGCTAAATTTGGCCTCCTTCCAGTATTCTCAATCCATTCTCTCCTTATACAGAATCTGGCTCCTGTCCCAATATTGACACCTATCCTCTTTAGCCCTTCTCCACGATTAGCTCATTCTGAACCTTTTTGGGGGCAGAGAAGCATTACCTTCTTCACTCTAAATTATGAAGAACTCTAAGGGGATGCTTCTCATTTCATCATGTACCAGCTTTTCCCTGCGGAATCCCAGCCCTTGGGTATTAAGCGAAGAGCCCCCTCATAAGGATGTGGCTGGAGAGGAAGGGCCTGTTTGCGTGGGTGTAAGGCGCAGACACAGAGGAGTAGGTTGGAATCCTCTGTGCTTTTTTTTTTTTTTTAGAAAAAAGTTTTCATTAGTACATTATGGTTCTACATTACTAGTGGGATTCATTTTGACACAATCACACATGCATGGAATATATTTTGCTCCATTTCAACCTCAGGGCTTCCTTTTTCCCTGTGCCTCCCTCCCTCCCTCCCCCTATTCCCCTTACTCTACAGATCGTCCTTCTATTGATTAATTAATCAATTAATTAATTTTTATGGTGGTAGGTTCGAACCCAGGGCTTCACACATGCTAAGCAAGCACTCTACCACTGAACTAAATTTTAACTGGGGCTTTCTAGGTATACATAAAGGTGGAATTCACTGTGATCTATTCATGGATACACACAGCATAATTTCGTCAATTTCCTGCCGCGGGTCCTCAGTTGCGAAGGAGACCTACTCTCCCTTGGGGATTGTGATCCTGCATTCCTAGCTTGCTTGTTATGCTTAGTCACCAAAAAGTGAGTTCTGTTCCCAGCCTGCTGTGACCCCAGGGCAACCCTCCTTTGTGGGGAGAAGTAGCCCTTAATGTTGAAGTGATCTAGTTCCCTTCTTTTCAAAACCGAGCTCTCAAGTCACATGCTCTCTGGCGTGGGCTGCTGGGGAAGGCGTGGTCCCCGCTGGCACCCAGCGCCTCCAACCGGGTCACGAGAACTCAGGCGGTAACGGGGGCGGGCTTCTCCAGGGAACGTCATTGGCGGAGGTGACCAAAAGAAGGAAGGGGCTGGCGAGGGGCTGGCGGAGTCTGAAACCTTCCCGCCTCCGCCAGGCTTTATAAGCACTCGCTGGTGGGAGGTTGGGCTGCCCGGGTTCCCTCGCACCCGCTGCCTGGCGTGTCGCGCTGTCCCGGCGCCTCGGCCTGTCGCGCACACCCACCCTCTGCGTCTCACATCTGGCCCCGGGGACAGCTATCCCAAGCCTCCCTCCCGCCGCAGCCGCTCGAGAAAGTTCACGGACCCCTGAGTCCCAAGGTACCTGCTGGTCAGCAGTCCAGGGGTGAGGTGGGGACTCTTGTTTATCCCTTAAAGATGTCAGCTTTGTCAAGGAAGTTTTCGGGTGTCGCATGAAGTCATCACCAGACGCGCCTGCTGGCTTGGTTTGAAGGCGGACACTTACAACACTAAGGAAAAATGATAGTCTGAGCCCAGCCTTGTAAAACATGGACACTTACAAAATGGGGAGTTTCTGGAAAGTTTTGGAGATGTGGGTTGCCTTCTTTGTACTTTCCTATATTTTGTAAGTTTTTTTTTTTTTTTTCCTAACCAGAAAGCAAAAAAAGTGTCATGTATAAGGGTGGCAGGAGCACGGAGCATCCTTGCCCGAGTCCCTTGCCCTTGCCCCCGCCCCGCGCTCTCGTTGGGGGGCGGGACCTTTCTGCGGGCACCCGAGGCTCCCCGGAGCGCGAGTTCCTCTGCCTGCCTGTTTCAGTTCGGTTCGTTAGGAAAGTATATCCGTTGCTTTCTGGGACTTTCCCCAGCTTCCAGAGCAGAAATCGGAATTTCCCAAATCCCCTGGAATCCTGAATTCACACTGTTCACAGCGGATGTCCGCAGCCTCGGACAAGTGTGGCCGCGCAGGTTCCAAGGGGACAGGCCAGTCCAGCGGCCTGGGAGGAAGAAGGCACAGTCCTGAGAACGCTGAGCTCTCTAAGGTTCTGCTCCTTCTGAGTCTGGTTTTCAGCACTCTTTTTGGAAGGTCTGTGAGCGCAGCACATATTGATTCTGCTGACAAGCTCTGCTAAACTGTAGGGTCCTCCCTGATGGCTTCAAAGGGGCGCTGCAGGGTGATGACCGCCGAGCGGGTTGGGCAGGAGGAAAACTGTCTAGCTTTGCTCCCAACTTTCTCTTCC